>NW_026695340.1:146813-204433 GCF_029851405.1 Lichtheimia ornata
CATTGCACTAGGCTCCTCACACTTATTCCTGGTACATGCGTCCCCTCACTTTATCAGCTCACGCATCAATTTATCAATGCATCATCCCTAATAGACAATACCCACGCCCACTATGCACAATAAAAGGTTGTTGTCGCCGCCCACCATACTCCCACACATCTCTTTCCACTTCTCTGATTGCTTACAAGGTCAAATTTCTAAGGTTTGTACGTATTCCATTTCTTACAAGCTTT
Source organism: Lichtheimia ornata (assembly GCF_029851405.1). Classification (NCBI taxonomy): domain Eukaryota; kingdom Fungi; phylum Mucoromycota; class Mucoromycetes; order Mucorales; family Lichtheimiaceae; genus Lichtheimia; species Lichtheimia ornata. Next base: position 147,047 of record NW_026695340.1, read on the forward strand.
GTGGAGATGAAGTGCTGATCTTTTGTGGTCTTTCATAGTGCTTTATTTTTATCCTACTCTCATTGTCATTGTATTGCGATGTTGTATTCTTGCAACGAGGTAAAGCATGATCATGTTGCTTGATGGGTCACTACTCATACACGCTACGTTGTTACTTTCGATATAGCTATCTTTCCGAAAGTTGATTTTGGTGCCATGGTCTACGTCGAGTGCTGAAATTGACATGGCGCAAATAGCAGGGGAACCAACCCAACTCCCATGGTGGTGATTTGACGGCTTCCATAGGAATCCAAATCTATCGGCATTAGACAAAGGTCAGGTGATGCAAATGATATGCATGGCATGTAACTGGTGAGCTTAATTCTTGATGTGATTATTCAAACTCTTACTTTTTCATTCATGGTAGTGCAAAGTCCGATGTCAGAAGACGAATCAAGGCATTCATCAATGAATTGAAAGCTGCACCACAAGACTTTCCAGTGAAGGAGCGCGACCTTGATGACATGGCGCACAATAGGTAGAGCATGGCATCCACTGATATAAGCCGAGGCAATAATGACGAGGTGAGTATCGCTATAAAACCAAACATTTAAAGCTCAATCGCAATGACCAAGTTATAACAATAGGGCAAGGAGGGAGAAACAACAACTATGGCTGAATTGAAAAAGATTGTCACTCAAACGACATGATGTGCCCTCACACTCACATTATCGGAAGTTGCCATGGATCCCGTCATGTATCCAAGCGGCGTATGTTATCGTTCAACCGGCTGCAGAATACACCATCAGCATTACGCCGAAAGCTTGAAGTCATGTTATTGTCCGCTAACTATGGGCTTGGAGCTGCAGCAAAGGAGGAGCTAGATGATGGGTTGGATGCGTTGCGTAAAAGCGGTTAAGGAAAACGATCACCCTCCCTCATCATAATAATGGTTCATCATTGCCTCGTCAACATTCACTCTAACGATCGTACTTGCTCATTGTTAAATATCTTACCGATTATTTGCACACACACATATCATCAACGAATAGTACTCCCCAATAAATAAACTTTATTGAGATATCATGGTACAAAAAGCGAGTGTGAGACTTTGAGTGTAGGGGCTAAAAGACTCTTGTTTCCATCAAGACCTCGTCGCTAGCCTTGCCTATCGTGGCCATTTTTACTTTGCACTCCTTTACAGCATACCTACACGACTGCACACAATCCACGCTTCAACGATAATATCAACAGAGACGAAGCTTGAGAATAGCCGAGAAAGCTGTTGGAAAGCATTCGGTTCCTTCATTGTATACCCATATCAGCTATTTTCGTGTATAAAAAAGTGCAATGTGTATTCGTTAAAGAAACAAGATATGTAAGAATAAGAAAAAGAGATCGAATGGAAACAAAAGGGGATGGTGGGCGAAACAAAGGATACGTTGTAAGCACAAGGTACAAGAATGTATGCTGGTGAGCGGGAGTAAATGGTGATAGGATGGGTGGTTGATAATAAATAGCGAGTACGAGAAAATCTAGTATAACATGTAAGGGAAAGAGAAGGTTTTTTACTGCTGTGGCTGTTGTTGATCAACGATCATCGAGCTGACACGCTTCATGGATTGTTCGTTGCCGCTGGAGGTAGCTTGTTCGTTACAACAGTGGCGTGGAAAAACGCCCTTGGTACCACCACGCGACAAGTTGACACCTTGACACCATCCATCATCGTATTCAACAAGCACTTCAACTTGATCTCCAGGTTGAATATCCAACTCATCACTGAGTGTTGGTGTATACGTCGAAATCACAGTGAAGACACCCAAAGAGTTATTAGATGGCTGAACTGTTGCTGGTGTTGCTGGTGTTGTCATGGGTGAAGTGGATGGAGCTGTTGTTGTTGTGGCAGCAGCAGCAGCAGTAGCAACTCCGGCGGCGGCAGTGGTTGCCATGGCAGGTGAGAATGCATCCGTATGAGATGGAATTGGGCTGAGACTAGGAGGAGCATCAGATACAGCTGTACCAGGAGCAGCTTGATTTACAGAAAGAGCAGGTGCAGTGTTGCCATAATCGTATGTTGCTGGTTGTTGTTGTTGCATGCCGGTGTTGTTATAATCTTGCATGTTGTTGTTATATGCTGCTGGGTCCTGAGTATAAGGTTGTTGAGTGTTGTATGCGCTATAGCTTGGGCTGTTATCCTGTAATTGAGTGCCGCCATAAGGTGCATCATGCAATTGAGCGCCATAATTGTTGTCATTGTTGTGAGTAGCAGCATAAGCACCAGCTGCAGCACCAGCACCAACGGCAGCACCAGCACCTAATGTGGGCATTTGGATCATGGGAGAGGGTGTGGTGCTTGCCATGTTATAAGCCGTGTGGGGTGGTGGTGGGTCATGGCTACCAAAGCCCATAGTGAATGGATCAGGTTTGAGTTGAGCACGATTTCGAGCAGCTTGAGCACGTCGTTTACGAAGGATTACAAATCCAGCAATAGCAGCTACACCCACGAGTACAGCGATGACTACACCAGCAACGGCACCACCTGACATACCCGAAGATTCACTTTGTTTGTTGCCAGATTCGACAAAACCAGATGAGCTGCTACTCGAAGCTGATGAACCAGTACTGCTACCACTGCTGCTAGGTGTCTCGGTGGATGGGGCAACAAAGCCATGATGCGATGAAGTCGATGATGAATTATCCTTGGAGGAGCTGCTCTTGTCATCCTTCTTACTCGATGTTGGTTCAGCCTTTTTAGAAGATGAAGTTGGCTCAGGCTTTTTCTCTGAAGACGATTTATCTTTTGGTTCACTGCTGCTGGTAGGTTTGGCGTTGGCAAAAGATGTTGGCTTATCGTCCGCTTTGGATGAAGGTGATTGATCATTCTTCTTTTCAGATGAAGTGGGTTCTTCTTTCTTGGATTCATCCTTTTTTGTTTCTATGAACGGTATTGATTAGTTGGGGAACAAGGTATGCTTATTGTTGGGGGGAGGTGTTTGTACTTTATAATACTCACCTTCAGGTTTGGCGCTGGATTCATCAGAGGGCTCAGCCCGAATCATTAAATCTGGAACCCAAGGGCTAGCGTACGCCTGGTTCGTCACAGCAGCCATCGAGGCCAACATGGCGACAATGGCAACAGTTGATGTGTCCTGCATCACGGGTCAATTGAGTAGTAGAGAGAGAGAAAGGGAAAGTTGCGGGGTCCTTCAAAGACAAGGTACAATAAAAAAAGAATGGCTTGGGGATCTGTTTGCTCGTATAGCAAAATAAAAGGATTGGAAAATGGGGTTGCCCAGTGCGAGTGGAGCACACAAAAAGTCGAGTAAAGAAGAGACGATGCAAGAAAGAGGAAAAGGAAACAAGGATGCAAGGGGCGAATGAGCCAAAAAGACTTTTTGCCACGTTGCACAAACTTTAATGAAGTCGTTGCTTCAGAAAATGAACGCTTTGTAGATCCATCCACACCCTCCTATTCTGCTCAGCCATCATTGCATAATCCCAGGCTATTTCATATCATACTTCTTTCACCCTATGCTCATTCATAGTCATCTTGTATTGGATGGTATCATTATGCAAAGGATATCTACATTCAAGGAGCTCTCTTTTTGGCAGAAAATCGACCTCATAGACCCGCCCTACGATCGGAACTAGGTTCATTAGCGTAATCAAGTGCTAAAAAAAACGTTCATGAGCTGCTTACTTACCTCCCTACATCTTCCCTTTCATTCTTTTCCTTAAAATACACGTACGCACCCGCCCGCCATTTTCAAAAAGAAGTGTCTTGCATAATTAGATCTTTGTTGTATGGGGTGCAATAGCACTTTGACTCAAAGCGTGTGCGTATGAAGCCATCAACAACAGCAACACTGAGATCTAATATACTTTTCAAGTACGCAAGGCAATGTCTCAAACTGTGTTCCAAAGCGAGTTGCTGCTGGTGTTCTCGACTTTTGTCATGCATTTCATCGGGTCGTTGTTGTTTGCATTTCATTGTACCACTTTAGATTGGCAATTTTTAATAACAGCAGCAGCATAAAGACCTGCCGTTCAACGTTTATTAATTTTCCCACCAATCGTCAGCAATAAAGAAAAAGAGGAAATAGGCACAGAAAATGGACCATGTTGACGACGAAGATGGATGCGCGAGTTGTATCGTTACGATGAACATTTTACATATCAACAACAACGTTTACTACTACTACAAGTTACATTACAAGGTGAACCATCCCTTTGCACCAAAGTCAATGTGCACCTAATAGACGTCCCCTTCTACATTTTAAAGGCACTCACAGCTCCCCAATGCTTGCTATGCAATATGCAGCTGGTGCTCTTTGACGAAGCATCGATCTAAATCGGAGCCTTTATTATCAAAGTGCTCCACAAGACAATGATCCCATTTGAAACAAAGGTTACCAAAGATCCAAAAGTTGAGCAATAAGGATGGTCAATCTCACCGTCCTTTAGAGAATGAACCCCTTAAAGATCACGTGCAACCTCACATCTTTCCACTGGTATTTTGTTCTCGACAATATAGAAGCATGCATTGGAACATATGAATGGGATGTTGCTTGAGCGTGTATGCCGGTGAAATCTGATTTAGGTTACCGGCTTGATGGACTCTGCATCATAAACATTTACACTATCAGCAGCTTTCTGTTTGCTTAAAGGATGATGCATGTATTGCTCATGTCATGTTGCAAAGTCGAGAATCATTATGATCATGATGTCTCATTACATACAGCATTCTGCATCTATAGGAATCATCACCCGTTCCAACGCAATAATGATATCACTGAAGATGGATCTCAAAGAATGATGCATTCCCTTCCTTCCTAGGCAACGCTTTCTATGGGCTTGCAGTTAAGAAAAATCTGGAAGTTGCTCTCCACAACCATGCGCCCATACAATTGGATTGAGAGAGAGATAGCATTCATCATCATCGAGACTACCGAGATGTCCGTCCGCGACAAGTAAAAGTGTTCCACACAAATGAACATTAGCCAAGAGACGCAGTGTCCTGTACATGCTTTTTATACACGTGCTCTCCTTGCAGCTCTCGCATGCAACGTGTAACAGACCTTGCATGATGACATTGGTGTTTGGAAACACAATCCGTAATAGCTCATTATCTTTAGACATCTTGGTACAACTTTGTTTTGTCTATCGGTCTTTAACGTATGTAATATTTAATCGACTTTGAACATCACCGAGTGAATAAACGTCAACAAGAAAAGACGATAGAATAAATGTATATTGCAAAATGGATATATAGGAAAGGAGAAGTGATCACGTACATGTTTATTACCTCTTATTCACGATACTCCAAGCACGCACGGTGATGATGGTACATAGCGTCATTCTTCATCCGGGAAGAAGAAACGCCTTCCTGTTAACATGCAGCAAACAAAGATTGTCTCCGCACGAAACGAGCTCTTGCTATTTTTGATTATCTCCTTTTTCAGAGTATGAGAATGGGATCCTTTCAAAGTTTGATGACCTGATTCCATGGATGAAAGGAGGAAAGGGGTAAGCAAGCATATATGCTTAACTAACCATGTCCAAATCCCTGGATACCACCCCCATTGTAGCCACGACCCGTTTTCTTGTATCATGATGTTAATGCATCTTCGTATATGCGCCTATGTAACAAGCTTTAAACTAGGTCCTTAGCATTTACAAGCTTAACGATCATACAAGTTGTAGAATAAATTGATTAATAACAATATGGCAAAAACGAGGAGGTTGTGAAGATATAGTATGATGGGTGGCAAAAATGGGATAATTATTGTATATCAATCACACGCTCACACTCACACACGCACACGCATGTTTTTTTGTGGGGTATGTGGAATGGCACGACGCTGTCATGGAGTCAAAAAGAAAGTGTGTGGTTCTATTCACAATTTGTGAACACGGTGTCAAGGGATGAAGGTACCAAGGAGATAGTCATTCCACCATCGTCATGGTCTTGTTGGTCGACAAGCAAGAGTGCTGTATGTATGTATGTAAGTAGCACTGTATTATCGTGTGCACATCGTGCGTGCAGCAGTGCATCGTTTCCACTCTTGCCCATTTTTGTGCACCCTTCCGCTTGACATGATCACCACTTGCAGCTATCTTTTTACTGCAGGACCCTTCTCTTTCCTCTCAACGCTGTCAACGCAACATTCACAACCACTTTGCTTTCCTCCTTGTGGAACAACCACAGCCATAACATCATGTCCACAATAGCATCCACGACACCACCAGCGGCGTTTCAGCTAAAGTATATCAAGGTGCTCAATTCATTTTCCTTTTTATTCACTTTCTTCCTATTTCCAGGAGACGTTCGAAATCACTCGGCGATCTAAAGACCAAACGAGTACCTGTCAATGGGACGCCATTGCCATTGGAATGCAAGGACGAATTGCATCAGTATAGCGACGCATCGGCACCAACAACACCTGTGGTTTCATTCACGCTTGATCATCCAACGATATCTTGTCCTTCATTGAGCAAAGTGCCACGGCGTCGTCATAGTTCATCCTATTGTGGATCCGGCAATAAGGAATGTGTACGACTTGCTACGATCTATGGGTGGAGACTTACTACATCGAATACTCAATGTGATCATAATATCAGGTAAGTAGAGTAGCTTCACCTATTGACAAGAGAGGCTAATGGGGATATGGTAGTACATGTTTATCACGGGATGTTCATGCAGATGTCTCGATTCCATCTCCTACTCCTTCTTGTGTTCTGCAGCAGCAACAGCAAGCAATCACCGCCACCACAACAACTCCTTCTCCTAAATCAGACACTGATGTTGCCGTTGTGTATCCACCAAAGTTATCCAAACCAACAAAACGCCCAAGTCAACTTTCCTTATCTTGCTTCCCTTCTCCTCCTCCTCGTTCTTCTCCTTCTGCTCCTCCTCCTCCTGCTCCTGCTGCTGCTGCTGCACCTTGTTCGTCGCCACTCGATTCATCATCAACCCCTACTTCAGCAACATCGGTATCAAGTAAACTCTCAAAAATGTTTACTAGGCGACAAACACTCACTCCTGCTTCCTCCTTTTCACGTCGTCGATCATCTACACCCATACACAACAATCGTTATCATCATCATGACGACAAAGCAAAAGGAATTGTATCTGCCATCATTGCTGTTGCCAATCAACCTGATCATGAACATGTATCCCTTGGATGGGTGGGCGTAGAGGATTCTACAGCACGAGAAACGCCATCCTTGAATGCAGAAGATGATAATGAGACAACATTACAACGACCACCGACACCACCCATTGAGAATGATCCGCACGTGTTTGATTTGCTTGCAAACAACTCCAGCCAATTCGTCATGTTTAGTCGACGCAATGATAAAGACCATATCATGACATCAGCTACGGCAGAAAAACTAGTTGAAAAGCTTACATCCGAGATGGGTAAGATACAATGAGGATGGCTGTGCTTTTTATGATGGCTGACTTTGCCATGGATACTACTAGATTCAGAGTTCATGATGGATTTTTTCTTGACATATCGACAATTCTTGACGCATATCAAACTATGCAAGCTATTGATTCTGAGATTTCGATGGGCTCTTCTTCAAAGCACAGATGATCATCTTTTGGTTCGAATTCGGTAACGCTGCTGCATGCAACACGTGTTAAAACCCAATACACGCACGCTCATTATGCAATACAGCACATTTGTAGTGATCCGATACTGGATGATCCATTATTGGCAACACGATTTCGGCACTTCCCGCACATTGCGTTTCATGCTATCCACCTTTTTATCCCAACTACGTACGCATCCAGCCATTGTCAATTCACCACGAGACTCACGAATCATCAACAACTTGAGAAGTTTATTCAAACGACAACGCAAGCTATACAATAACGCAAACAGACATGGCGATTTATCAGTACGATCCTCCTTATCCAATCTTGACTCGCTCACAACACAGTCGTCAGGGATACCGTTTCCAACGCAACGCTCGGATACCTCGTATCATAGCAGTAGTAATGATGCTTGGCATTCAACATCACGTGCTGGTTCACGAAAAGATAGCGCCATTGGTATTGCACCGCCACAACAATTGAAACCTTCCATATCCACACCAGCATTGCCTTTTTTGACACGTCGACGAAGGCTATCATCAACATCTCATCGCAGTGTTAACAGCAACAATGCATGGTCAGCCAAGATGAATTTCAGTCTCAAGACCATCAAAAGATCAGTACCCACCATGTACAACTCGATACGGCACGGCTTACACCATCCTACAACGAGTCGTGGAAATGACATGGATGCGGCTTGTCAATGTTCAATGATAAAGGAGAATGAAATACAAAAGCAACGAGGATCCATGTGCTGGACCGGGAAACGACCTTTACATGAACAGCAACGACAACATGAAAGCAAATTCAAACATCCACAATCATCGGTTCACCCTGCAACATGCTTATTACACATACCTCCTCCTTCAACGCCCTCTCCTTCACCAATGCATCATCGATCACCCGATTCATATCAGCCATTTATATTACAATATCGATCAGAAATCATTGCTCAGCAATTCTGTTGCATTGAACAACAACTGCTTCAAAACGTGACATGGGATGAACTTGTCGAGTTAAGATGGAGGAAGAACCAACAGCAGCATCGCAACGCTGGAAAGAGGTTTTTGGATGATGAATCCGAGTTATGGCGTCGACAACAACAAGGATGTGGTGTTGAACAAATGATCAGCTATTTCAACATGGCAAGTATAGAGGAGAGTGAATACGCATCATAGCCTTTATTAATACCACTTTCAGACCTGTCAATGGATCACATCCGAAATTGTGCAAACACGATCACTTGAAACGCGTATACGTGTCATTGAAAAGTATATTCGTATTGCATTGGTAAATGTCATCAGCAAAATGGGAGAGCTTGCATTTTAACTCGAGCCACTTTTTAGAAATGCTTCCATCATCGCAACTACAGTACTTTGATGCAAATCTTGTTGGGCCTTCAATCACCCGCTGTCTCTCGTCTTGAACGCACGTGGCAACGACTTGACCATTACGAGCTCCAGGTCTTTGGTGAACTTAAGGAATTAGCCAAACCTTTTTTAAACTGGAAAAGCGTACGCCATGCAATGAGCCAAGCTATTCAACAAATGGATGAATCATCAGCGGTCGAAAGCGTTCTTACAAAAAGTCGTGTGGATGTCACCAACAATCATCGTGGATGTATTCCATTTCTTGGATTGTATTTATCGGATCTTGTATTCAATTCGGAACTACCCAACTTCATCGCATTGTCACATCATCAGCCATCATCTCCATCACCACTGCCACCCGATCAAGATGATGACGACGACAGCTTTTTACGCGCAAGACTCACTACACAGCTTGTCAATTATAACAAATTTCGCACCATGGGTAAGCTCAACAAGCAGAGTACATAAATGAAAGAGAGTGGCCTTACTAAAGTAAAATCGTCACTAGCATCGATCGTCAAACATGTACTTACATTCCAAGTGTTATCAAGAGCATATCATTTCCAGCATCATCCCGAGCTATACACTCGCCTTCAAAACCTTAACTTTTTGGATAATACAGAAATCCGATCAGCTAGTCTCATGTGTGAAAATTGATCTTGTGATAATATAATCCGTTTATTCATCAGCAATGCTTGTTCTTCCGAAAACGGAATAGGAGGTGCTATGTATGTATCCTATCTCCCTTTTCTTTTCCAGTAAGGATTCATGGGATGTGACAACGTCTGCAAGATCCATGGGTAGTGGCCTCGCGTATCGTGTGTGTGTGTGTTGAATAGGCATCATCATCATTCCTCCTCATTGTGTGTTGTCAAAAGTAATATCATCTTGCTCGCGTATCTTGCTTATACCCAACTCGTCCAGCCTTCATACATGGCACAAAGATTATCCACTGACAATGATTGTTCAATTGTTTTGGCAATCTTGATATCAAAAAAGTTAATACCTCGATAGTTCCGCTTCTATAAGATCACGTGTTCCTTACCTGCTCATGCACGCTCATTTTGTGTTGCACGCCAAAGTCCCTTCCTTCCAATTTGGAGCGCACTCTTCTCATGATACCAAGTACTTGTGCATCGCGTCGCTGTGTTGCTGCACTCGTATAGGCGGTTTCTAACACGAAAGATGAGCATTGCGAATGATGAAAAAAAAGAAATCTTAAACTACCTTGATGGTTGGTATCAACAGCTTCTGCATCCGAGTAACGGCGTTGATTTGACTTTTCACCTCCTGCGGGGCTCGATAGGCTGCTTGTCTCCAAAGCTTGACTAGTCGTATGACCTCCTTCATGTGGCTCTGATGCCTGTTTTTGCTCGTCACCTTGACGTTCCAATCCAAATTCTTCGAGTGCACGGAAAGCAGCAAACAAGTTTTGGATTCTTTCACCCATCTCAGCGATCATTTTGCTCTACACACACGCACACACACACATAGCATAAGTTCACGCTGCCTTTGTGTCACTGATCACGCTACTACTACATACCATACTCGAATACGTCCAATCATTATCCCCATGCCTTGCTTTGCTTATACTCTTTAGACTCGATTTGATCGCATGATATTGATCCAGGGTATCCTATAAAGCGGTACATGTAAGACATCCATGCCAAGAACCATTGTGCTCATACAAACCTTTGCATTCTGGTGAATCGGTTTCAGCTCATTGTTGTCATCAACTTCGATAATCGTGATTGATTCCAATAAAGAAACGATTCCATCCAAAGGCGATTTAAGAGTTGCGAGTAGCTCATTGACCTTTGATAATCCCGCACGGATCTCCTCAAGGGACTCGGATGGAATGGGCTGGTTAAAGCTAATGTTAATAACCAATACATATAGATGCACACAATGGTGTAATGATTTACCTGTGATGTCTCATCCGCTATAGCTGCTGGCCCGTTTTCGCTATTGGGAAGAGTCAATAAATCTAAAATAGCATGTTCCCATTCGTATACACATACGTTGTATGATTAGCCATCAATGTCTGCAATTGGTTGTTGATGTACTCGTTGACAATCATTGCTTGGGTGTATCCTTCTCTGCAATTCTCCAAGTGATTGATCGCGTTGTAAAAGTCCATAAGGTTTGCACACTAACGTATACCATGTGTTAATCGCAACCATTGTAAACTATAGCTTGTCATTTTTACCTTTTCGAGCTCGGCACGATGACATTGCTGCCATTGCTGCTGTACTGCTGGTGCCTGATATTGTGACAACGCATCATTCAAGGCTTGTAAACCGTTACCAAGGTAATGAAGACGCTCTGGGCCATCCGCCATTTGTGCAGGCAACTGGTTGGGGAACAAAGGCCGCTCGCTTTGCAAGTAGGGAGCATTGTACCAGAGGAATCGATCAATGTCGCTTTTGTAGATATCCAAACAAGTATTGTATCCAGCCTTTATATCATAGCCCTAAAGATACTCTGTTAGAATATATATAGACATGGATCAAAGGTCAAAGTAAACATACAATATCCATCATACGCTTGCTTGCATGAGCCACAACCACTTGCTGTATACGATGAGAGATCTTCGTGCGCTGCTCTGTATCCAGTTGTTGCTCATCAGAACGGCGACCAAGCTGCTGCTGCCTCATTGACTGTAATAATGCAGAGATAAAAGGAAGGAATAGAGAACTGGTAACAGTGCTTGATAGCTGCTTGGCATGCATTGCAACAGAAGCATTGTACGTCATTGCCCAAGAAGATATGGTATAGGATGTCCACCCTTGCGTTGGAAGACCTTGCACATGCTTGACACACTCTCCCAAAATGCAAAAAACGAGCTATAGAGGTCGCGTGAGGATTGTGTACTTCTTTCCATAATACACCTTTAATATCTCACCTGTCGCTTGTTGTTCGCATACGTATCCAGTGCCATATCCATATCTTCGATAGAAATATCCAGTGGCGTATCCTATATCCAAAATGTCAGGCAACATACCATCAAAAGCAACCATTGTCTTTACCTTGAGCACTGAACAAAAGTGATCGATCGCTTCAAAAGATGCCATTATGGATTTGTAAAGGGCATTCGCTTGATCATTCGACTATCCAATTATTAGCTACATCTCTTTGTTGACATGCCGAATTGTTTTTAGGCTTACCTGGATGTTGTCAGTGCCTTGCATTAACGCCTTCTGTAATTCAAACACCGCCATTTGCCCCTGATCGCCACCAGCCAAGAGATGCTTGAGGATCGTGCCACAAATGGTCATGCATGTATCTTCCACCTTAAACAGCGCAGCTGCACATGGTACAATTGATTTCAATGCATTTGTCTCGTACGGTGATAGCTGGTCCCCAAGACACGCTGTACAATGGTATTAGTCACAGCACATAGTAAAACCTAAAGCAATAAACTTACTCTGAAGAAGATCCATATGGCCTTCCAATGCAGCTGACAATACAAGTAGTCCACGGATATAAGTTGATTGACCAAAGCTTCCGAGATGACAGCAAGATTCAACCCTTTGCAGCGTAACTGGTAACAAATCCAAGTGTGCATTTGCTTCCTCGGTATTTTCATCGCCGTCAACATCCAATCTTCGGAACGCACCATCCAATGCGATGAATGATTCTTGCAATGACTCTTGTAGCTGAGCAGTAGCATCCTCCTCTATCTCCATCACAGCAATGTCTTCCAGCGGATCGAGTCTTTGGATGTTTTCGTCGATCTTATCAGCGGTTTGGGATATGTGGCTAGCAAAGTTGAATGCACGACTCTGTAAGGCTTGTAATGTACGAGAAATATGACCTTGTTGCAAGACTTGTTGGATATGTGCCATTTTCTCCTTTGCAAAAGAATGTGTACTGAGATCTTGCAAAGCATTCCAAACTCGACATGAATCTTGATGATCAAGTAACTTTCCAGCAACAGGGCGGACGAGCTTTTTGTAGGCAAGCAATTCTTCCATACATTGGTGATAAATCCCATCTCTTTGATTGATCCATGACGAGAGTTGTTTTGCAAGATCCACATCATCCAGCTGCTCTAGCGTTGCAACCATGTCGGTATCCAATGATGATTTTTGCATGAGAGATTCAGCAATTGATCCCTGATTGAATTACTCAATGTTAGCATCATGACATGATCCCACAGCAATAAAGAATTATACCTTGATCAATGATAACAATGCATTCTTGTGCTTCATATTCCAGGCTTTGCAATCGTCCGTGAGTGCTAATAGGTTTCTCTTGGCGACATCGACATCATCCTCTTCCTCGCCATCATCATCACTTGTCTCATCCAATACGTTTTGTGGTTCAGATTGCATGGCTTGTTGAAGTTGTTGCTGTATACTCGAAATAATCCCTGGCAATTGTTGCTCGTATTCTTCATGTTGAAGTTTCTTATCACCTATACTTATATATAAGTACATCATCTCTCTCTCCCTCTGAATCAACAAAAGACCTACCAAGACGAGCAGCAACAAGACCCAAGTTGGCTTGCAATTCCATCATTTGTCGCTCTTCGGTTTCACCTGCATCGTTTTCCCAGTGGACCAATGGATCATAGACAAATGCATCAAGTAATGTCATGAGCACCTCCTTGTGTTTTCTCAACACACGTAACGTCTCTTCGGCAGCTGTGCGGAAAACACCATCAACACCCGTAACCCCAAGAGCATGGAAGAGGTTTTGAGTGAGGCGGAATGGCACAAGTTCAGGTACACGTAATTGTCGTCCCTTTTCAAAGCAAACGTTGTAGTCGATATGAATAATCTCGCCCGAATGATAATCCACCATCATATTATCCAAGTGACGATCACCCAATCCGATAATATAGCCAATCACCGACATGACCGCCAACGATCGACTAAATGAAGTCGTCTTCTCCAACCATTCCACCGAATCTGCACTGGAGCACCACATTTCCTTGCTGAGTAAATCTCCTGGCGTCTCTTTGACAAGTTCCAAAAACACCTTTTTAAGGATATGCTTTGGCCAATGTCGTCTATTCGTTGTCATTCGCAAGTTTTCAGCACGCAACGCACGTTCAATCTTGGCCATAAACATCTCGGTAGGACGCTGAGGAGGTTGTTGTTCTTCAGGTGGAGCAGCTGCAGCATTACGATCATTGGTAGCAGTAATCAATGCATGGGCGGTTTGCTCCCGACGCTGCCATCGCTTGTATAAAGCAAATAGTGGTGTAGCATCATTCACCCACTGGATCATACCCGAATGGTCACTTAGAGGAATCACAGCATAGGTTCTTGTTTTGAGATCACGTGAAGCTGCAGCCTTGTCTTCACTCAAGAGGCCATTGACGGTATCAAGTAATTGCATCACACGCTCGTCCAAATGCAGATCCTCCATGCCCTTGAAAAGATACGAGTACTTTTTGCCATCCGAGCCACAAAGATCAAGCTTTTTTGGTTTGGTCTTGGTTGGTAGCACCACAACGCTGGATCCAAACGAGTCGATAAAGCAAGGATTGTCAATGTCGTATACTCCAGGCACACAAATCTCGGTATTGCGTAACGATGCAAGATAAGGTGAAATGTGTTCAAGCTCCAAAATACGGACTTTGTGCGTTTCAATAACGAGATCACGATTGATCTAATATAAAAAATAAGTAACAATGGAAACTTGGTATAGACACGCATAACTTACTCGAATAAACATGTCCCATCCCTCTCGGTACGTCGCTATCGATTTCGGCTTCTGCAATAACTCATAGGCTTGCATGATTTGTTTTCCAAACGTATCAATGAACCATTGCTCGTGAATCGTCTTGGTTGTCGTGGCGAGGATAGTGGTGTTGAGCAACTTCTCGATTGAAGTAACCAAAAATTTGGTAACGCTGTCGTAACTCTCGAAGAATGTCTTTTCAATTTGTTCTTGCGTCATGTTGTCTTTGTTGTTCTCCAACCGTGCCACTTCTTGATCGAGCTTGGCCAACAATTCCATTGCATTGAAGGCCAGGGATGCAATCTTGTACGACCATCGTTCCTCCCATAGCACCGTAATCTTTTCCAATTCCTCTGCCATGCGCTGTGTTGATGTCCATAGAGCTTCATTGTGATCCATCATACGGTTGGCGATACGTGCGAGGACATGTTTGGTATCATGATTGGTCTTGGAAGAGGATGAACTGACAATGACATCATAAATGATCTCACGGGGATACTCGTCGCATATTCTTGTGAGCAATCTACCGATCACTTGCTGAACAACGCTAGCGGGGTGATTCAACCTTGCAAAAAGCTGAGGAATGATGCGTTTCCATGGTTCAATACGCACGCGTTCAATATGCTCAAAGAATACGTCTTGCAATGGATCGCCGTATTTGACCAACATACGTAGCAACCTCAATGTAGCGGTGATAATCATGGACGTGGATCCCTCTGAATCATCCTTATCTTGATGAGTCTCTTCATCCAAGGAAAGATATCGGAAATAGGCACTGACAGATGACCGGAAGGTATCGACAATTGATGCATACATCTTTTCCAGGATAGGCAGCACTTGATCCTTGTTGTCAGGCACAATCTGATCCAACGCACGATTGATAGCCGTTTCATCCTTGAGATGGGTGGATCCAGCATGCTTTTGAATCAATCCAAATAGATGCTAAATATGTATCATGTTAATCAAACCGCCCATTGACATACACGCATCATCTTACCTTTTCGGTTTGGACATTATTTTCATCATTTGGCATCAATTGACGGAATTGATTCTTGGCCCATGACACAATTGGGACGCTAGCATCACCACGTGCAAGATCATCCAGTATCCTCCATCCTTGCTTGTAGAAATGAGTTGCATACACAAACCACGGTTTGCTGTAGGTCGTGGCATCATTGATTGATTTGTTGAGCATAGTATGGATGATTTCATCAGAAGGCGATTGTATGCGTTGAATGCTATTGTCGATATCGGTGCTAGGCGTTGTTGTCAATGATGAATCAATCTGGTTGACCAATAACTCAACATCGCGTCCACTGTCACTCTCATCCTTGAGAAGTTTGGCAGCAGCGAGACATGCTTTGCTGTATAATGGCTGTTTCTCACAGTCGTTTGTTGTTGATTCGAGGTTGATGATCAATTTGTTGAGTTGCCCCATCGCTTCGACGTTGGCTTGACTTTCATGCCTCAAAAGCAGCACCTTGACATTCTCATACAAGATCTCATAATTGGTATCACCAACATTCGAAATACTGCTCAACCATTTGTGTGCAATATCCAGGTTGTGTTGTTTACGAGCCGCTCTCGCTGCATATAAATGAATAGCCGAGATGGTATCATCCACTGCATTTGATCGCCCAAGGTAGCTGCAAATAAGACCCCACGCTTTTGTTGCTTGGATATCATAGGCGGGTTTGATGTGCGGTGCTTGTTGGATGTAGTTGTTCAAATCCTGAAGAATGCTTTTGTGTTGAGCAAGTTCCATCTCGAGAATGCTGCACTTTGCAGGCAATGGTCCTTCCAATGAAAGCTTTGCACGTGATGTTAAGAGCTGATCAATCTTTGCTTTGGTGTCTGCCACATGGTGTTCATTGTTGCTGCTCAACCAATTTTGGAAATTCACAAGACGACCCAATTGAAGACTGTCAGTAACATTGAGCGTTCGCATAGACGAGTAGAGATCCTCCAAGCTACATGTGGGCTCGGCATCATGATCGGTATCACGGGATGCAAACATCATCAACTCTCTTGAAAGAATCTTGCTAAACATGGATCCATTGCTACCATACACACGCTTGATCGCCTCGTAATCTTCAAGGTACGTATAATAATCAAGAGCCTATATACAGTGAACAGTTAAAATCATGATTCCGCAAACCAAAGTCTTACTAACCTGATTATCCAATGTATCCAGAATACCATAATCATCTCGGCTCATGTATACGTGAATCGATTCGAGTGCTTTGAGTGCTTGCTCGTGATGCCCCTGAAAGGAATTAAAAATCAGAAGACTAGAGATGAAGAGAGAGGCCAAGAATCAAACCTACCGAAGCAAACATAGCACCCACTTGAAACCAGGTGACGCTGCAAGGATCTCCAGAGGGCGACGATTGATCTAAAATTTCTGTCTTAACGCATTGCTAGTTGACTAAGATCCTTCTCAAACAGCATACCTTGTGCAATAGGACCAATCAACCCAATAAAAGTCCAGTCGTTTTGAAAAGAAGGTCTCAAATGTGATATCTTGCGAACAAGTCTTCGGTACCAAGATTGGATTCCATTGATCAAATCACCCGCAGCCACGTGGATGCATGCAACAACTAATAAAAGGAAGCGAGTCAATACTTTTTGTGAGCTATCTAAAGGAAATGTCCACCTACCAAATTCACACATGAGCTTATTAAACTCACTGAACCAAACCACGATATCCATCGTCGCTGCATTTTCCTGTAATCCTGCTTCACGTTCTTTCAAAGCCTAGTATGTGAATAAGAGGTTAGCAGATAATCGTAAAAGCTTGATCGACTACTCACTTCAATAATGTGTCGGATCAGCAAATGGTCATCGTGCATCATTTGTGCGCCTTGAATGATCTTGGGTCGAATCCTTGCATAGTAATCCCTGCAAGTCTTTTTGTTGGTTCTGAAAAAGGCAAGACTGGATCGTGGCACTGAAGGCAAAGCATTCGTTGCACAGCCATCCGATGCATTGTAGATTTGAACTTCCAACCGATCGAGTAATAGCAACAGATTTCCCAGCTTTGTCCGATAAGAAGCATCATCTCTATATTAAAGAGAGTGAATATAAGGTATTGCCATTGGTAATAGCTCTTTTACCTTAGTTGGCTCATGTCCACGGACACCATATTCGATAGCATACGCTCAAACGCTGCCAATGTCTATTTTTTACATAGATTAGATCCATGTATATGTATATAGCCATGCCAACAATAACCTACGTGCTCGGGTCCTCCGAATGGGGTACGTAATCTTGACAAGATACAGTATCGAGTGGACTCCCACATGGCCCAATAAGATAAGAACTGCTTTGAATCATTGATGGATGGTATCATACGCTCCATTTCTATTGCGACATATAAGACATGCGTTCAAGAGCACGTGTTCAGCCAACATAACCTACGTCTTTTCAGCTCAGGCGAAGTCGAGACGTTGCGCATGTTTTTGAGTGAATCGCAATGGTAAAATAGTCGTTCGGCCCATCCAAAAGGTGTTTGTTGTTCCTTGGGGTTCTCCAGCGCTCTGATCGTGCCTCCTGCATGAGGTCCAACGAGGTATTCAGCCATCCCAAGATTGATCATTACAATTTCAAAGTGCGTTGGACGAAATGCGCCTGTGTGCGGAGTAGCCATTACGATATTCTATGTTGGTTTTGAGTACCATGATCTTTTGAAGACCATCCATCATTTACCTTTAATGCGTTTTTCTCCTTAGTCTCGGTTAATGGCGTATCAGTGAGAATAAATGGATTGAGAACTGCCACAAGGTCAGCTGTTGCTTTGTGAATGCTGGGAGATGGATCATCCAAGCTAAATCAATGTTAAAATCAGCTACTGTGAATCGACACACTCACATATATATATATATATACATACCCACGCCACATAAATCGTATAGCAGGGTCCACGAGATCAGTTGAGCCAAATGCTTGACAAAAGCTGGTAGCCAAACGTATCATATCTCCTCTCAAAGCCTTATCCTTCTCCATGCCTAATAATAACCCCCATAATCAATACGACGCTTTCAATAAGCATCCATGCACTTACTTGTGGATTGCAGCATATGCTTGACAACATTACGCACCGGTTCAATAGCAGACATGTTATCGGGTAATGACTTGAGATTATCCACAACACCTCCAAGGAATCGACACAGCAATTGTCGGGACCGCAGATTGACAATTGACCAAGCATCAAAGAGGTCGCACAAGAGTTTGCTGATCAAATCAAGCTCATCGTGGTTGTCGACAAGAAAATGGCAACTAGGGGAAGAAAATGAGTCATTTGAAATCATGCCGAGTCAATCATATATATACCTTGCGCAAAACTCGATCACCACCTGCAGGCCGGCATCAAAGATATCGCTACATTTGCATTTCCACGATGTCGTCAATAGCTGCAACACCACCAGCAAATGATGTCGTCGAGAAGATGGCCATACAGCAGCAGCATCCAAAAGCAGGTATGCAATAAACAAGGCATCCACCACAGCATCCGTCACATTCGCATTGTCGGGTCCTTGAACATCAACCGGAAAAGTGCCATCAAACGTCTTGAGTTCCTCTTGTGTGTTATGCAACACGAGAGCATCATTGATTTGTCCTTGATAGGCGTTGTTGATGGTTGCCAATTGAGTCAAAAAGAAGCTGGTGTATCCATTCGTCATTGCAAGGCATATACTACTGTCATTGGCGCATAACCGTAACAGAGAACGTAATAGAACAAGGGTGCCTGAATTCAATTGTTTGTCGTGCCGATACTTTGCTCGCAAATGAAAGAGTGGCGATGTGTCGACGTTGAGAATATCTTGAAGTATAGCTTGATCAATTCCCACACCCCATTCATCCACAAGCTATGTCACATAATACAATAAGTCTGGAAGCACAATGTATATACACGTGGCTCGAAACATTACCTTCATCAGCATTTTCAGATACGCAAATTGATTGGAATTCAACCCTTTGACTGCTTGTGATGCAAAGTATTGGTACACTTGCCACTGATAATGCCGTATGTTCTGTGACTTTGAGGCAAATAGCGATAAGAGCACTTGGTTTGCTATGTACGCGTATTTCTTCTTTAGCTGAATGGTTTCCTTTGGGTAATGGCTCATGACTTACATTTTTCCATCCACCTTTCACTTGGTGAGAGCTCCCTCGCTTTCATCAAGAACTCCAGTGTATTCAATCGCAGCTGATCAAAGAGTGGATTCACCAAATGCAGATCTTTTCGCAATTCGGGTGTTGAGAGCAATGGCACAATGGCATGAAGCATCCCATGGAAACAACTAAAACAGGTTTTAAGTAAAGCATCCAAGCATGGGAAACAAAAGAAAATGCATTTACCTAAAGAAGCCTTCACATACATTCCATTTGGATTGAGCACTCTCCATATCATCTTCTGAGGCAATGGCTGTAATGACACCGTGCATGTCGCTGAGGAAATGTTGCAATAGCTCGAATGCAAAAGGGAGTCTGTTGTGCCAAAACACGTGCAATTCCTTGTAGAGTCCTTTTTTTTCCCTTTTAATAAGCCAACAAGAAGTTATCCCTTTCCTCTTTCAACATACCACATATCATGTTGCGCCTTTGATCGGATAAATGGGGATCAATGTGCCATCCAACAAGTAAATCCATCATATCCTGAAATTTATCCGAGAATGCCACAGGACAGCTTGATGCGATGACTTGAATGACTTGCAAGACTTCTGGTAGGTAATCGGATGTATCCATTGCATCGAGGAACATGATGACACTGGCGACAATGTTGGGTGATAAATCATACAATTGACGATTGCAATAGGGATCATTGGAAGCATCTGCAATAGTCTAAAAGAGAGGGAATGTTGATAAATAGGATCCAGGAACATGCAATGACCATGACAGGTACCTGACGCAATGCACGTAAAAGCCATATTTTGAATTCTTTGGCCTTGTTGGTATCATCACCATCTGTCCAGCGTTGCAAATAGTCAAAGATCCATACGAAAATAATATCGAGTCTGCATGAGCATAGTGCCAGGGTCGAGACAAGTTTGACAGCTGCCGCTTTGAGACCACTGCTATGAGGTCGATTCAAGTCCAAGATAGACCGTATGTTGGGCTGCTTCAAGATACACATGTCGACTAACTGCATACCCTCGTATTGCATTTGTGTAGGGTCGCCATGGTGTAAAGATTCCTCGAGTGACTTGATGAGTTGTTGGGTCGCTGCGGTACGTCGTTGCATGTCATCCTCGTCAAAGAGAACACGTCGTAGTAGAAGGACATGAGGCGATTCATTGGTGCCACTCTGTTGTTGCTGTTCACTTTGTGTTGCTGAAGTCGAAGGTATCAACTTGCCTCGATGGCCACCACTACCATTGCCTTTTGAGTTGTAGCGCGATTGAGAAGGTGTTGATTGCGAGCTTGTCGTGTGTTGTTGTTGTTGTTGTTGCCATTGACTCGGCTGTTGCTGGTTTCTACTTTCATCGCGAGTGATACTACGTTGGCGGTTGCGATTGTGTGGTGCTGGAGGTCTTCCTCGCCTTGGCGTTGTCATTTCACGATTGGACATTGGAACATTGGGCGGATACAAAAGGGTTGAGTGGAGTGCATCATTCTCAGCGACCCATTTTATTCGATCCAGTTATGCAGCCCACCACCACCACATACAAACAAAGAACATCATGACACAATGACCATTTTACTCTCCCATGTTTTATTGTATCCATTATCCATATACGATTATTAATAGTATCCACGATCATCATCACTTTCATCATCCTCATCACTACTAAGAGCCGCAGTGGCAGCTGATCGATAAATCGTCTTTTTCTTCTTATCGCCATCCTGATCCTCATCCTTCTCGGGTGGCACTGCACCACATTGTGCCAATTGCTTGCGTACACCTTTTCAAACCTCTTTGAGCTCCCATGTATCATACCACATATTACCCATTGAGCCAATCCTTACTTGAAACTGTCATATTCATGCCTCCAAATGCAATAGCACCAACAATGTTGGCCTTGATGTCCCCATCTCCATAGACTAATAAAGTAGGTACGTTTCTGTCGGGATAATTGGGAACGCATTGATCGCTGACAATCTTGAGGAACTTTGTCGACTTGAATTGCTTGGCGAGTACAGCAAGATGTTGATTCATCAATTTGCAAGCTGGGATACTATAAAGAGAGAAATATCAACTTGATGCCAGCAGAGGAAATCATGAGCATTGTATACGTACTAATCCTTAAAGAGATGAACCACCACGTAACATTCCTTGCTTGCTTCTGTTACTTCCTTGACGAAATCAGGTTTGGATATCTGAGTCACTTCGCCATACTTGTCCTTTTCTGCTTGTTGTTGCATTTCTAGCATACGTTTACGTCTTTTGAGAATACGTTTGACAGCTCTCCTCCTCCTCTTCCTTTTGTAACGTACCTGTATTCCATAATAATACGATCATCCTCCAATTCGTCTTCCAACTCATCCAATTCATCCAATGTCTTGTTCTCCAAGCTCTCTTCTTCTTGCTTGCGTGCATTCAGTGCTTCGACATACATATCTTCAATGGCTTCCTTGCTTTGTTCTTCCTTGGGAGGCAAGATGCCCTTGGCACGTAAAATGTCATTCCTAAAAGGTCGACGTCGGCAT
This sequence comes from Lichtheimia ornata, assembly GCF_029851405.1. Classification (NCBI taxonomy): domain Eukaryota; kingdom Fungi; phylum Mucoromycota; class Mucoromycetes; order Mucorales; family Lichtheimiaceae; genus Lichtheimia; species Lichtheimia ornata. The sequence continues at coordinate 169,343 of NW_026695340.1, forward strand.
GCGTTTCGCTTCCCAATGTTGTCCCATTTACCATTCGGTATCTGCGTTGGGATCGTCCATGCTTCTTGTCGTGAGATGAGAGGAAGAGAGAGACTACCCCGTTGCTTGGCACAACCCGCACGCGCTGTGTATCAAAGCGGAGCACCACCACCACCACCACCACCACCAGCAAGGCAATTCAAGAAAGAATGATTTGTCACACGTGCAATGTCAAGTGCCACCCAATACATCCAAACACTTTTGAAACAATCTTGCTATTCAACATCATCATCATCATCAAAGGTAGATATATAAATGTGGGCCTCCTTTTTGTTTCATTCATCTTGCATCTTTTTCTTCTTCAAATGTATACTCATCTTCTCTCGTGGCTCATCATCATTGCAAGCGTGTCAAGTGCTGTAAAGTCAGCTTGGATCGAGAAATACAAGCCAAACCTTTATCAGTTCCAAATAGCTCCTCTCGAAACCAGTTTGATTCATGATTGCAGTAAAGTACCACTATCTTTTTCTTTTTCTTCCTCGTCATTGATCATTGTCTCTATCTAATACTAGGTGATTCCAGCTATATCTTGGATATCTATGATATCACCTTATCCCCTCGTTATCCTCTTCCTGGTGACAACTTGACCATTGAAGCTATCGGCTTTCTTGAAGAACCCGTGTCTTATGGTGCTAAGGCTGATGTTCTAGTCAAGCTTGGTTTTGTGCAGCTTCTCAAGAAAGAATTTGACATTTGTGAAGAGATGGACAACAATGATGTTGAACTACAATGCCCTATCATGGATGGTCCTGTCAAGGTGATGATGATAAAAACAACACACTTTATGGGTTGAATGCTAAGTTGTTCGATACAACAACATAGGTTACGCAAAAGGTCACATTGCCAAAGGAGATCCCCAAGGTACAAACATAAAAGCATCCATGTTCTCAAAAGAAGACGACTAACACATGCTGTTGTTTTCTCTTTAGGCCCACTTTAAAGTACAAGTACGCGCTAAGAATCACAATAATCACCCACTCGCTTGCCTCGATGTTGACGTTGACTTTCGCCATCATCGTCTTCGTCACTCATCTTCCAACAAGAAAAACAGACTAGCAGATGCTGAATGGTGATGAATAGCTCTCTTTTATGAATAAATGCCCCATGCCCTATGGTTGCGTATGATATGACATATGACTCCTTCATGTGGTGTGTTTCCAGGTGATTGTTGCTATGCATAAAGATCCCCCGACTTGAATCATTCTCCAACCCAACCGTGTCCACCACCAACATTGTCCCATCAGAATCACATGTCGCTCGGCATTCCAGTCGCTACAGCATGCTCAATGGCGAAATGGTACGCTGTGATTGTGGGGTATAGATAACGCGGTCTTTGCAGAGGATACCATCAACTAGACGATCAGTGACAACCTTCCTCCTGCATGTCAAGTCATAGGTTGCCAGTCTACATCAAGTGCACAATGTTCGATGAGGTGCAAAGGTGCTTTCCAATAGGACGAGTCAAGTGATGGGATAAGATCATGCGTGGCGCGTGGGTATGTAAAGTAAAGAAGACATAGCTCCCTGATGTTTATTACAGAAGCGTCATTGTTAAGATAGGATGATGATTAGAGATGAAAAACATGTCTACATACAATAAATCTATGGATGAAATAATGAACACCAAGCAAATGCATGTCAATTGCGCCAATCTACAGAGTCTAAACAATAAAGACGTTTATGTGCAATATGGCAGATTGGGTTTTTAGAATGTCAAACAAGGATGAGAGAGCCCCATGATCCAACTGTGTGCGTATAGGTGCACATAGACATACCGCTTTGAGCCCTTGACCTGATCTATCCATCACAATAAAAGTCCAGAGATGGCCTGCTTTGATCTTTAACCCGTATGTCGGACTTTACTATGCTACAAAATCTGGTCCAATGGTGCGATTGAAATCACTTTGCATCCAAATTACTACCTCCACACCTCCCAAACGGCATTCTACATGCTTTCATCGTATTCCTCTACACGTCCGTTGTATATAGAGACCAAACACAGGATGTATTCCCAATTAGGAAGGTGAGTGGAATATCTATGTCCGCGCGCGTGAAAAAATAAGAAGGAAAACGTCCAACAGCCTAGCTAGCTCAATTGGTTAGAGCGTGAGACTCTTAATCTCAAGGTTGGGGGTTCGACCCCCCCGTTGGGCTTCAGGACTACCTGCTGAAAACAGGTTCAATCTTTTTATTTTTTCGTCGAATTTTTTGATCACGTGATTTGATCAACGCTGTTGGATGTATACTCATCTTTATTCTCGCTATGACAGCAAAGGCATGATACAAAAGCTCACGCATGTTTTCTATCATTATACCATATGACAACAATAGAGCTCTCTTGGTTCAGGTACAAGATGACATGCTTTTTTTATTGTTTTTTGGGGGAAGCGAGGATGATGATGATGATGGGTTGTGAAAAGTCGTATGACTTGAGTATGCAAAAAGAGAATCAACAAGAATCGTCAATCGAGAAATTGCAGGGGTGGTGGTGAGAAGAGATGCATGGACAATGATGAAAGGGGTGAATGCTGCTGATGATGATGATTAATGTGCATATGTATATGCATGAGTACAGTGTTATAAATTGAATTTGCCACTGAACGAGACATGTCGTGAATGATGAAAGCTGCTATTGCTACCTGAAGTACGTGCAGCTGGCATGGTATTACCCAAGAGAATGGATGGTGGTGAGGGTCGAATATGACCCGTGGAGACGCGTCGAGTAGATCTGTCAAAAGCTGAGCCTTCTTCATCCTCTTCCTCGGGAATAGTGGGGAACACAAAACTTGGAACCTTCCTTGGTGCAATGTCTGTGATTGTAAAATTAAGCATTAGTATGAAATCCCTTCCAATAGAGTATGTGGCTTCATTCCCATTTACGTACCATTCGTGTGAATCTACATGCCGAACACGAGGGAAATCAGCATCATTTCATGTGAGAAGACAACTCTTTTTTCTTTATCCTTTTTCTTACTTACCGGTATCCTTCGAGCAGCAGCAGCAAGTTCGTATTTTTGAATCAATTGCTTACGTCGTTCGAGATGAGGACCCACCGTCTCTGCAATGGAAAGCTGCAAAGGTAGTAATAAGTAACAACCCTTTTTTAAAAAAATCATGCATGTTTGTGTTACCCTAGTAGATGCTCCCATGAGTCGTGGTTTCCCAGTAATCAATTTCCAGACTGCGAGCAATGCAAGTGCAGCAAGCAATAGACGCCAATCACCGAAAAAAGAAGAACGTTGATGTAAGGGGGTGGTGCTAGTGGATGCATCTGTTGCAGGTAATGGCTTTTGATCGGCAGGAGGAGGAGATGGTGGTGGTGGAACGTTTATACCAAGATCATTAACGGGTGGTGATTGTGGTGCGTTTGGTTGATTCATGACATTAAAGTCATTGTCATTCTTGTTTCGAAAAGCTGGCATTCCAGTGGATGGGTCCACTACAAGCTCCTCACTCTCCATCATGTTCTCATTGTGGTCGGGAACATTGAACAAATATCCTTCCTCATCATTGGTTGTCATCAAGTCATCTTCCTCCTCGTCATCATAGAGCTCATTATCATCATCATCTTCTTCGTCGTCCATGGTAGATAATGATGAATTATCGAGCATTTCATCCTCATTGTTGTTGTTAATGGCATGATGATCCATCAATGAGTCAACGTGTTGATTGTTGTCGTAAGCAAGAGAATCTTGTTGAGATCCAGCGTCTGGTACTTTGATATTGACAATTGGAGGTGGTGGCACAGCGAAATCATTTTGCATGACAACATCATCGGACGGTGGTTCTGCTGCCATTAGGTTGGTAGTGGTTGTGGGTGGATCATTATTGTAATAATTGTTGTTGTTGTTGTAGTTCAAGAATGCAGCATTCTCCTGACTTGATTGCTGGTCATGTTGTTGATGGTCTAATAATGGTGGTGATGGTTCTGTCAATTCTTGTTGTGGTGGTAGCTGAGGAGGAGGAGGAGGAATGACAGCTGCTTGGCATGCGATTGTTGTCCATAGCAACAAAACAGCCGAGCGTATAGGATAATGTAGCATGGTTGGAGGTTTGTAAAGGAAGAAAGAGAAAAAGAGAAAAAGGAACGACGACAGCGTGGTAAAAGGGGCCTCGAAACAAAAAGGGGACCAAAGACAGGCATTAGCGTGTGATTGTTCCAAGAGGCAAATGAATCGAGTGTAACGTGAAATGGACTGCAGCATCCTTCTCTTGTCTCCTCCCTATTCTGAGTGGTTCCCACTTTGACCATACACGGTATAGCCGACGATCATCTCCTCTCTCCTGTCTCAAGGGGGTTACAACATGTCATCCTTTGTCACTTTGCCTCTATAGTTTAATGCCTTTGGTCACTCATAAAAGAAACACCTTCTTGGGTGGTGGTAGTACATATTGTAATGCAAATACCTCCAAAGGAAATGTTGCACCACTGACACAAGAAAAAACACAAGGCCACTGTCAATAACAAACATCCCATCATGGTATTTTATTTCTGTCAAAACATGCAATGTATAGTGAAGTTGTCAAGCATACATTGATACAGCTAATCAATGCCTAATATAGGTGTTTTCTCTTGCTTGCATATGGTGATGATGGTCATCTGTTGTTGTTGTTGTTGTCCCTTTTGCATATCTTGAGATCGACAATGTTTCTTTGCTGAATAGCTGTGCCACCACCACCATCGTGTTCAACGTCGTAAAATACTAATCTTCATATGGATGCGAACGTGAGAATGAGGCGCAGGTGTATCTGTAAGCTGCACGAATGTTGATAATAGACACGTTGGAAGATTGGCACCAACGCCGTTTACCCATCCCATCCCATCCTCATCATCCAATAATCAAATACAAGCATGTGGAATGTGATGTGATATGATGTTGTATCGTAAAAAAAGCTGTATTTCCATAATAAAGTGTTCTATATAAGGCATTGTCAAAAATATCGCGTGCTGCTGCTGCTATAGAGTCAATGGCTCGCATCGCAAGTAAGAACTCCATTGCGTTGAATTCAAATGGGGGGTCAAAGGGTCAATGGGCGCATCGTGTTGAGTTGGAAGGTGTTGTGCGATCTTGTTAAAGAAAGAGCGATGACGGAGAAAAGGAGAGGGTGGGGTTGGAAGACGCATTAATTAAGACACGAGATATAAAGATCACATCACTCATTGAAGCTGTTGCTATGGAAATCATGCATATTACAGTGACACGATCACGACCTTATGAATTGTACAATTAACTCGTAGCTGTTTATATAAGACAGGGGAATGGACGAGATCTAAATTTTGAATGGGTGCTTACGTGTGTGTGTGTGCGAGTGCTTGTGTGTGTGATTGAAGGTTGTAGTTGCGAGATACAAATGGCGAATCGGATATGGGTAAAGATGTCTAACTTTTTTTGTATGCGTACATTGTTGTCGTAAAAAAACATGCTTTTTCTTCTTATTGAGCAGTACCCTCTTCCTCAAGCTCGGTAAGGTATCGTTCAGCATCCAAAGCAGCCATACAACCGGAACCGGCCGAGGTAATGGCTTGGCGGTAACGCTTATCTTGAACATCACCAGCGGCATAGAAACCAAGAACGCTGGTTTGAGAAGAACCAGGGACGGTCTTAACATAGCCCTCTTCATCAAGATCAACTTGGCCCTTGACAAGTTCAGTAGCAGGCACGTGACCAATAGCGTAGAAAAGACCGCTAGCAGGGATTTCACCAGCCTCACCAGTCTTTGTATCACGAGTAGCAACAGCAGTCAAAAGGCTGCCATCACCCTTAGCTTCAGTGGCGACGGTGTTGAAGTGAACGGTGACCTTGGGATGCTTGAGAAGGCGGTTGGCCATAACCTTGGAAGCACGAAGAACATCACGACGAACAAGGACGTGGACATGGGAACCATCTACAAAAAAAGATAACCAGTGGATCAGTATACATGATCTATATCCCCCCTTTCCCTCCACTCCCTAAACTACTTACACTTGGTAAGGTAGATAGCTTCCTCAGCAGCACTATCACCACCACCAACGACAACAAGAGGCTTGTTGCGGAAGATAGGAACGGCACCATCACAAACAGCACAAGCAGAGATACCATTTTGCCAGTACTTGTCCTCACCAGGAAGGTCCATACGACGAGCAGAGGCACCAGTGGCAAAGACAACAGCTTGGGCAATATCAGTGGGCTCCTCATTGTTCTCGGATCCCTCACGCCAGATCTTGAAAGGACGAGCCGACAAGTCAAGCTTGGTAATGGTCTCGGTCTCAATCTTAGTACCGCATTTCTCGGATTGGGCACGCATCTTGTCCATCAATTCACCACCAAGGACGCCCTCGGGGAAACCAGGGAAGTTCTCGACATCGGTAGTGGTGGTAAGCTGACCACCAGGAGCGAAGCCATTGGCCATCATACCCTCAAAGAGAATGGGCTCCATGTTGGCACGAGCAAGGTAAACAGCAGCAGTGTGGCCTGAAGAGGGAGAGGGTTGTGTGAGTTGACAGGTTGTGGGTAAAAAACGTCAAATAGCTCTTTTTTTTTGTTCTCATTCTTTACCTGCAGGGCCAGAGCCAATGATGGCAACTTTGTGTTGTTGAGGAGCCATAGTATAGATGTTTAAAGAAAGATAAAGAAATACAAACGAGAACAAAAGAAACGATGTACCCCGCTTCTTATATATCCCAGTGCATCAAAAATACCCGCTCTCGTCATTCTTCATCCAGCCGATTGGCCTTGCACGACATCTTACTAAGCTAATTAGCCAATCACATGTCGTCATGGCAACCGAGCCACTACCCCTTCCAGGGCCCTTAATGCCATCACCATCATCGCTACAGCATCTACATAGAAACAATGATCATGATCCCTCATTATACAATAAATGACCTTGTCCATCCATGGATTTTGGTATCGATTTCAAATTGCATCATGCTAATAACTTATCTTGATCAATGGATTCATATCAATCATCATCATCGTCTTATGAGCGGGATGTCAAAAATACGAGAAACTGAAGCCAGATAGAATTCGGAGCCGGCTGACAAATATCAAATGTCCGTCTTGTGGCAAGTCATTGATTGGCTTGCTTGGCTTATTCATCCTACTATAGCGAGAACTCACACATATTACTTTCATGCGAACTCACACAATGCCAATGGTGAGACACATCGATCCGTCTTTTTGGAATAATAGAAAAAACTCTCCATGTTGTAGGCAACGTACCACAAAATAGGATCACCCCCCTTTTATGGGGCTATGAGATTGACAACCACTATGACTACTACCATGATCAATGATGCATGATCTTTTATGTATTCTCAAGCGGGTCACCATCAACCAAACCTCCGCCAGATCCATCATGTCGTGGAAGACGCTATGCATTGAGGATGACATCATGATGCCGACAAGGTTGAGATAATGTAATAGAGAAGGAGTGAGAATGGATTTGGAAATCAATGTAGTTTGGCAGGGGTAATAAAAATGAGAAAGCCATAAAGTACATGCGTGTCGTGCATGGGGAAGATGGTGTTACACTATCCAGCTTGATACAAAGAAAACTTTATACAATGCAAGCAAACGTCTTTTCTCCTTTATGATACGTTTTGTTTCCTTTCCCTTGAAAATCCGGCAAAGTTTGATAATCAGGATAGGCTGCATACATACATACAGCATCATTCTCAACTCCCCCTTTTGACGTGGCCACCATTGGGTGATTCTACTGCATTGAAACTTTAGCTTGCATATAGGCTGCAGCAGAAGTAGTAGTAGTTGTCGTAGTAGCAGCCGTCGTAGAGTTTACGAGCATGTGTGGATATATCCCTGAACGGCAATCAAGTTTATTTCGGGACACAACAATCAATGCGTAGGTTCTTTTTTAGCGATAAAGCAAACAACAAGCAAACAATGATGCACACTGTAATATCATCGGGTACCTGAAAATGAAGATGCATATTGTACATTTTGGGAAATTGTTCTGAAAATACCTTCAATGGGTAAAATGTACGATGTTCAACAGCGTTGATGATGGTACTCCTTAGTTTAAAAGTGTTTACCCGGATATGCAATGTCACAGACGATTGAACAAGGGTCAAGCGTACGTACTAATGCACACATTAAAGTTAATGCACGTGAGGACGCGTGAGGGGAAACATAAAAGGAGATGATGATACGCATTTTGGTTGATACATGAAGCAAATGCAAAAGGTTTTAATCTCATTAAAGTATGCCATATATATATATGAAATGTTGTTGTTGTACGTGGATTGTTGTTGTTGTGGGGTTGAAGGTGTTGTAAATGGAGGTAAAAGTGTGAGGATGTTGTTGTAGATGCTCAATGCGACGAGGGGAAAAAGAAATCAAAAAGGACAGAGTAGAGGTATCTGAAAAAGACAAAAGGAACAGGATGGGGGGAAAGGACGACTAGTTGGTTGTTGGTTTTTTTTTTACATGATCATGCATGAATCTTGACGACGTTTGTTCTTTTTGCCATGATGATGATGGCCATCATGCTGATCGGCATTAAGACCTTGTTGTGCTTGTATCCTTTGGATGGCACGCTTGTCGCCATGCTGAGCAGCTCTGCTGTACCACTCGAAAGCCTCATCTGGGTCGCTGATAGTGCCGATGCCAACTTCTGTGAAATAACCGACAGCGTATTCAGCCTTGGCAAGACCCATTTCAGCCGCACGATAGGCCCATACGTAGGCTTGTTCATCTGATTGTGGAAGGACTTCGGGCGAACCCACAAGGTACCAAGCCGTGAGAGCAAAGCATCCTTCGCAATGACCTTGTTGAGCAGCAATGGTATAGTAATGGATGGACAAAGCAGGGTCTTGATCACAATTGAGTCTTCCATATTCGTAACACTCTCCCAAACGATACGCGGATGGAGCGTATCCCAGATCCGCAGCCTGGGCGTACAATGACACAGCATAGTCCAGATCCACGAAAACAACATTCTTGATTCCTGTTTCGTGCAGCTGCGCCAATTCATGGATTGCATGGGGATATTCGGGTGTCGCCGCTTCAGCAGCTCTTTTCAGCCACTTTACTCCATCTCTTGCATTCTTGGATATCGATAATTCCCCATATACTTGTGCAACGCCCAATCGGTACATAGCACCCGGGTGACTTAATGTGGCAGCTTTTCTGTTGTTGTTGTTGTTGTTGGGGAGGAAAATGTACAATAGAATAAGTATTTTGGTTGGTTGGGGGACAAAACACGGTGCCAAATGGTATTTACCTGTAAAATTGTACAGCTTTGGACCGATCCTTGCGAGTACCAAGACCATCTTCATAGCATTTTGCCGCTCTATACGCATAAGGAGATATAAGTCTACTGTCAATTTTTGCTCCCTCCCTCACTCTAATCCCTTTTCAATCCAACCCCTCCTCTTGTCATGAAGGTGTATGTATGTGTACATACATCAAGGCATCTACATCCATCATCTCCTTGATCATAACCACCCCCCTCCTCCTTCCCCACCTCTCTCACTCATCAACAACCCCACCCATCCCCACACCACGTAATAATAATAATAAAACGCGCGAATTACCTAAACGAAGCATCGGCATGATGATGTTTGGTTGCTTGTACAAAGAGAGGGAAAGCCTTGTCAAACTCGTTCTTGCCCTTTTTGCTAAGCATTCCCGCTGCGTAGAGGTTGCCAAGGTAGTACTGCGATTCAGCATGACCACGAGCGGACAATTGTCTCAGCAATTTCTCAGCCTCTGTAAGATAAGCCCATCGTTCGGCAGCTGTGGCGCCTTCGGTTGCAAGTGGTTTGGCAGCTTCCACCATAAAGATGGCGAAATCACATTGGATGTCAGGGCTGTTGGTCTTTTTGGCATTGTCGCGATACATGTTGATGGTCTGTGCATAGGATAATAAGGATGCTCGATGGCCAGGCTTAAGATGCGAGTGATCCAATAACTGTTGGTCGCCAAGGACGCTCACAGATACCATTGAGCTTGAACGTGTACTACCACCATCCAATGTATGAGAAGGGGTAGCCGATGATCTTGGTGATAGCTCTTGTTGAGGCGTCGTTGCCGATTGAGGAGAAGGCAAAGGTAGCGATGCATTGGACGATTGCGACAATGAGTCAATGGACAATGGCGACTTTTCCTTTTGTTTGCTGTCAACAGAAGCAGCAGCAGGTGGTGGCGTATCGGGGGCAATGACTTCGATGTATTGTGGCTGCTGCGGTTTCTTTTCAGATTGTTTTTCAGGTGATTGCTTGGATACAGTAGTAGGCGGAGAGAAAAGCAATGGCTCCTTGAGTGGAGTGGGTGGTGGTGTATTGAGAAGAATAGGATTGGCCACGTCGGTGCCTGTAGAATGATGGATCATGATACACTACTACTATTTTACTACTATCAAGGAAATCCCAAAAGAAGAAGATAAAAAAAAGAGAGAGAGAGAGTTGAAAGAGAAAGAAAGAAAGAAAGAGAGAAAGAAGCGAGTAATGTGGACACGTAAAAAAAAGAAGCAAAGAATGCAGAGTGGATGATTTGGAAAGGCACACAAAAATAGATTACTTTGCTCATCCCAACGTTTATCGCGCGTCATTTAGCCCATTTTCCTTTCTCCTGACATTGGATGGCTGCTCGCAATCATCCACATCATCTCCTTTGATATCCCTGGGAGACACACACACACACACACACACACCATCATCATTCAATTCACGCGGCATTGCAACAACAATCCCTCTCTCTCTCTCCTAAACCCGTCGTCGTTGCTTTTAACACCCCCCATCATCACTTGCTGATCTAAATTTTTAATGCTAGAAAGCGTTTAGTCCTTGTTTTTTTCTGCTTGCTGAAGTTTCCATTGCGCATGGTATTGTAACCATATACAATATTCCATGCCGAGCAGTAATGTACCACCGCCAACAACCCGCGCCTCATGCATCTGTTGTTGTATAATTCCACATTCACGATGCACTAAGAAGGGTTTACTTTACAATCATCACCACCAAAGTAACTTGCAACGTGCATCTTATCCGAAAAACTCATATCCCCTACACACTTGTTGATCGGCTACTTTCACTTCCGATGATTTATTACCATGTATCCAAGGAGGAGGAGGAGAGTAAACAGTGCCAATCCTGGGTGCATGTCTATGTTTGTCAGATCGTCAATAGGGTCACACATTGTTGTTGCTAAGCGAATTGTGTTTTTGTCTTTGTGCTTTGCGCAATCATCTTCAATCCCCAACTGTTCCCATACAATGCAGTGCGACGTTTTGAAACAGAACGCCCATCAAAAAAAAGAGAGAGAGAGAGGACCCCCCTTCATGGTTCACACATGGGACCCCAGACCACCACCATGATAAAGTGGGCAGTTTATCCCTGTTCCAAGGTCTCTAACAAAGAGAATAAGCATTATCAATCGACAATGACATTCCCGTATTTTCCTTTTATCCCTACCATGAGGGATTGAGTGGCATTCAAATGGAAGGAATTCATATTTCATAATGACAGATCTTGATGATGTATACTACTCCTCCTCCCTTGCACAAGATGGCTTTGCCTCATGGCCACCACCACCACAATGCTCTAGAGCTTCCCATCCTTTCATCATACTTTTGTCATTCGTCACCGAGCAAAGAAGGAGGATGCGGTGATACAACACTCACCGTGCAACGTGAGCCATCTATGATGATGTATATTTTGCGCGCGCGCTCTTTTGTCGAGAAATCAAGTTTGAAATGACGACCTTTTCCCTTTCCATGTGTGGTTGTTTATCATGCAGCAACGCCTCGTTGCTTTTTCTTTAATCATCCCTCGTGGGGCGCTGTATACTTTTGGCGATAGAAAATCTTTTGTGCCCATTAGGTAAACAATCGGTCTATAATGCCCAAATGTGGTTTGCATTGGAGCTATACCCTTTATGTGGATGCTAAGGCTCTCTCACACACACCACGTCGGCTCTCTACATGGATTTGTGGTGTATGTGGTGGTGCACATTGTGATCGATTCTTTTGACCCCACACTTGTTTGACCCTTGTCATTACCAAAGTTGGCTTCCACACGTCGGCAAGCGTGTATTTGGAAATGATGCACCGGGTAATTGACTGAGCCGCACACACACACACACCTAGTAGTAAATGGTCGGGGGATGATGGGTTACCTTATGACCATGGGGGCACATGATGATGATAGATACGCCGATCACGGTGAATATCTTCCTAATTCTCGTTTTTACACAGCCTGCGGGGAGATGAAGGAACGACTTGAATGCAAATACGATACCCGTTGTCTAAGGTCGAGACCTATGTGTGGCGTAAGATAGATACAATACGTACGTACGTACGTACGTGTGTACCCTTGGCAAAATCTTGGCATTGGGAACATCCTTAACTGGATCCATCATGTCAAAGATGGACCACGTTAAAATAGCACAATGTTGCTCAAAACGTCAAATGAACTATACTTTACAGCTATCATGCCTTCAATTGGGTATACAAGGTCGCGTATTCACAATGAGACTTTATCTTGCGGGAAACCTCGGATTGTTTATGTTTATCGACTTTATCAAGTCGCCAATAAGCCATAGATGACTCAAAACGTGTGGATTATGCGATTGCGAGATGTGAACCAGAAATTGGTGGGTGGTACAAGCAAAGACGTGCTTGGATTCAAGCTCTTTTGTTGGAGCGTAGCATCTTTTTTAAACGGCTAAATATACTCAACACAGCCATTGGCTTATCACATGGCTATTTTTTAATATCATCTCACGTACATCTCCATGGCAACCATGACCTGTAAGGATTGCTTGCAATTGTTTGTTTTCACGACACCACCATCACCACCATCACCACTTTTCGCCATCCGCAGGTTAAACACGTGCCGTGTGTGTCGCGTTGTACAAGCAGTGCATACAACACAGCGGCTTGAGATCCGGTACTGCCGATGAAAAAATCGCGTGGATGCGTCTATTTGCTTGCATAATCACCATTTGCACCCTTTTTGAAAAATAGATGGCATGATGATTGTTGTATCCTTATTTTTTGGACCGCTGTTTAGCACGTGGAGATGTGGTAAGCTCCTATGTGATGTCTGAGTTGGGTTTTACAAAAGATTTCGAATACTGCCGCTTGGACCAGCAACAGCCTGATAAAAACAGCAACATCGGTGTGTGTGTGTACAACAACGATCCGCTCGTAGTACAGCAACTCTACATCCCTGGTTGTCATTTTCCGTTTCATCTAGATTACAATCACAGCATTTTTGGTTGCTATGTAGGTAAAACACAAAGAGTAGTTCTTGGGATGTACCAAAGAATAATGATGTTAGTATGATGCAGCTCATCAGCTGAGTACAAAAGAACAATGACGCCATACAACCAAACAAGGATTAGCTATATTGACCTCCTCTTTCCTAATAGTGAGTGCTTGCATCTTGGAAAATTCCAACGTTTTAATGATCTACCACTATGCAAATCTAGGTATCCTAGCATATCCCGCCACTAGTTTCATGCGTTTTTCTCGGGCAACCTGTATCGATGGGATACCACCAAGTAGATCCTTGATGGCACTTTCAAAAGAAGCACACCATCATGGTAGGTGGTGGTACTTTTTAATTCGTGCTGGTAAGATGCATAAAGTGTGGCGCATGGCCTAAATTGACGACGCAAGTGCAACGTTTACATACACCACAAGAGGTGGAAGACATCGTCGTCATGGAAACGAGTAGTTGAGGGAGATCAGGAAAGGTTATATTGCTATGATGCACCTCCTGCCTCCTCCCCGATCCACGTGGCTCTTATGAAAACAGTAGTAATAACATTCCATCCCTTATGTTTATGTCGCAAGTTTTTTTTTATATTAGATTATGCATGCAATGTGACTAAAAGAGAAACGGGTGGGAGGAAAAAGAATCTATATGAAACCAAAGCCGGTTGAGCATTCATTGATGGCCTTGAACAAGCTAGAGCGAAGGGTCTCGTATGCATCATATTCCGGCAAATCGATTTGGTTAAAGCTAAAAAGTCATATTAGATTAGAAACATGTTGTCAACGATATTTACAACAATCACTTACCAAGTATGTGCCGATGGGAGACGAGAATCACCACCATAGTCCTTGTGAATTTGGAATCGTTGAATACCACCTGATCCTTGTAGCTGGGAGAAACCTTCAAGGGGCACCTTGGAAGTACCAGTGGCAAATTGAAGCAATTTGGCTCGTTCTTCTTGATCAAAGCTACGTACAGCCCGCCAGAACCATTGGATTTGTGGTGAGCCTTGTGAATAGCCTCCTTGATACTCCGTGTTGGCTTTCCAGTCATCGATATCAATATCCGGTAAACCAGAAATGAGCAACTCAAGCTCTTGTTCATTGAAGATTTGAATAAGCGACGGCGGGATAATATCATGGAAACCTTGCAAGAAAGCATTGATTTGGTCCTTGATAGCAAGCGTCAACTTTTGCTCGGTCACCAATGCCACATACTCATGCTTGTTTTCTTCAGTCACTGGAATGTCACGACCGCCTGGTTTAAGATCAATCTCCTTGGTAGTACCAAAGTCATCGGTCTCAATGCTGAAGGTCAAATCAATGACATCGGTAATATCGTTCTCCAACATCCACACCAAACTCTTGTAATACTCTGGATCAATGGCCTCAACATCACGATAGTCAACGGATCGATTGAGAATGTGCTTGTAAAATGAACGTGTAAAGTATGCATCCATAAGTCGGCCATCGTAAATAGCCTTGCCAATGACACGTCCCACAAATTTGAGGTAGCTGAGATGGTCCGGATTGATAGCTGATGCTCGATTGGGTTGGTATGTAAGCTTGTCAGCAGCTGATGTGATGAATAATGCATAGTTTGGATCGAACATTTGACGCGATAACACCGAGAACCATTCACGTGCCACACCACCAGCATCCACACCTTCTTCGTCATAAAAGCGTACACTCAACTTGCCGTACTTGATCTCATCTCCCGTGCGACCCAACAGCTGGTGATACGAATCTTCAAATACATATTGTCGACGCACGTTCAATTGTAATGGTGCATACATACGACGTTCACCATGGCGCTTATGTAATTGCTGCACAAAGTAGTTGCGCTTGTTGTCGAACTCGAGCATCTTGGGATTGCGTACCAACAATGAGAATGATCCAATCATCAAGGATGGGTTGTTTCGCACCATAATGTTGAGCACCTTTTTATGTTCCTCCGTAAATGCAAAGAAAAAGTCTTCATCCTTTTCATTCTCGGTGGGTGTCTGGATCTCAGCATTGTTCTTTTCAGTCGTCTTTTCAGCCGTCTTTTCAGTGCTGTACTTGGATACCACCATGAAGGCCTCGATCAATGGTAATAAAACAGTGGCAACGTTGATAAGATCATCCTTCTCGTGAATAACAGCAAGACATCGACCAAGCATTTTCCATAGTGGAAGGAACTTGAGTTCACTATAGATCTCGAGCACGCGTTTCTCATTCTTTGCTTGTTCATCCTCATTGTTCTCATTTGGTTTGGGTGCACCGGTATTGGCAGTCTTGGGTGAGTACAAGTAATCGATTGTCTTTAGAACACGCAACAACTTGGCCTGATGCGAGGATGCTGCTGAGAAAGGACCAAGTGCTGATCCCTGGATTTCTGCACCCGCCATAGCATTATCGAGAATATGTAGCAATTCACCAAGGTCCTTAAGAATGTGTTTGCCAGAATCTTGGGCATCTTGAACAAGCTCCAAAGTGATAGTTTGCTGTGCACCATCCAAGGACGATAAATGGGATAATGCGCTCAATGTGTATTGGAAGGTCTTGCTGGAACATTCACCCGATGTCAACACATGGACCACTTGCTTCAAGTAATGATCTGGAATGGTGGGTGGTTTAGGTGTAGGGCGATCTGTCGATGATGATGAAGAAGTCGTCGTCGTCTCCTTTTGGCCACTACCATTTTTGCTTGTTGCTTTGCTTTCCTCAGCAGTAGTTGTGCTCTCTTTGTTTGCTGATGCTGATTTACTATCCTCTGAACCACCTTCCTTTTGCTGTCGTGTCTCCATTTTATCAACGTATTTCTTGACAAGTGCTGGGAATGGACGACATATAGTGGTGATGAGATGCATCAACTCCTCCATAAGGCTTGGGTTGTCGATAAAAGTATTGCGATCCAACAAGCTCATGAGGACAAGCAGAGGGTACTTGCTGGAAGGTGTCATCTTTTCCTTTCCTTTTCCTTTACGGCTGCCAGTACGCTTGAGGCCGGCAAGACAATCATTCTCAACAAGGAAATAAGTCAACGATTGATCATTGGCACGAACGACTTGCATAAGGAACTCGAGACATCGCTGTGTGATAAAATTGGGCACACTTTCATCAGGAGCAGCAATACCCTTTGGCTTGGACACAGGCTTGTAAATACCCTTGGCTTGTAATGACAATTGGGCAAAGCTACGGTCGACAGCTGCAAGATCACCACCTCCATCATGAAGCACACACACCAAGAACGATAGCAAATCACTGCGTGTCTTGTTGTTCTCGCATAAATTGATCAATAACTTGTTGAGCACCGATTTGGAAATTGTTTGTGGTACAAATAAAAGACGTGCTAATGCCGACAATTGCGCACGGTCCACCAATTGAACAGCATTACGATGCACAGCATGCTTGCGTTGGTGTTGTTGTTGTTGACCATCACGTGTTGATGCACCTGCACGACCACCAATACCAGTCAAAAAGCGTTGCAAAGTGTTTGCTTCTCTTCCAAGTCCTGCGGAATTGGAGAAAAGCTGCGTCAACATATTGTCAAGCTGCTGCAACCCAGCCGAAGGCTGCTGCCTACCTGCTTCAGGTCCAGTAGTAGTAGTTGCTGTAGTAGCTGCTGTAGTAGCTGTACCATCAGCTTCACCACCTCCACCCTGCCGTTGTTGACGTTCACGACGATCACGTTCAAGAGCCTCTTGATGAAGCACCTCTTCACGAATATCAGGTGGTAAGGCATCCAAAAATTCAGGGCTGATGGCATCTGGCTCTGATGCTTGTGTCTCAGGTCGATGTTCACGCATGTGTTGATTCACCACTTCTTCACGCAAATCCTCAGGCAACGCTTCAAGGAATTCAATATCAATACCAGTACCAGAGATATCAACTTCTTCGCCATGGATCGTAATCGTTGTAGGTTGTTGCGAATCAGAGCCTTGAGCTTGTTCAGAAGATGATTGTGTCCCTTCCATGGCAGTATCATCATCACCAGTAGCTTGTTGTTGCTGTTGTTGCTCATTACGAGCAGCCTCCTCTTCAGCAGCACGACGCTCTTCCTCTTCCTTTTTCTTGCGTTCCTCTTCTTCACGCCGTTTACGCTCCTCTTCTTGTTTCTTACGTTCCTCAGCTTCAATTCGTTCTTGTTCCTTGCGTCGCTTTTCTTCCTTTTCACGCTGAATCTTTTGCTCGCGGATGGTGATGGGGAATAACAAGTTGAGCATGGCATTGGTAAGACGTTGAGCCTTGTCAGGCATCAAATTGCTGCCATACATCATACGTGCTTCTTGGTGCCAACGATCAGCAGATCCCAAGGGTTGGAAATCATGTAAAATGGTCAACAAATCACGCATTTGATCGGTGCCTTGAGACTCAGCTTGTTGTGTTGCTGCTCCTCCTCCTGAAGCGGGTCGATGATGATGTCCATGGGTATGAGGAAGATGATCAAATTCAAACGTGCGTGTAATGCCACCACCTCGGCCTTGTAGATCAATACGGAAAGGACCCGATTGAACATTGCTAGGTGCTTGTGACAAGAAACTCTCGAGGAATCGCATAGCACTGCCACCCACTATATCCTCAAACGCCTGCCAATTGCTATAACCAGTGGATCGAGATCGCTGCTGTAATTCGCTAATAGATCGGCTTGGTGGGACTTCATGGCCTCCTGCTTGCTGGCTTTCAGTCAATAAGGGATGGTTGACAACCATGTCATCTTGAGCATCGGTACCACGACCGCCTAACGCACTTGGTGCACGGAAAGAGCGTGAAGGTGCTATATAAAGCTGATAAGTATACACCCCTTTTTAATGCATTAGTCACTTTTTACTTACTTGGTTCAACAACAAGTCTTCCACGATTGTGTGGTCGTTCAAAGCGGCGGAAATGTAATGATCCCATAGAACGATGGCGTCGATCATCATCAAGAAGAAGTCCATCACCCATGAGAGGATTGCCAAGGAAAGGATTTTCATCCTGGATGTCGTCAAGTAGAGCACGATCATCAATAATATCGGCTTCGGCTTCAGCATCTTCAATGTTTTCAGAATCTTCATCTTCATCAAAGTCGGATTGATCCAGTGTCTCAAGCTCGTCCACATGGCCCTATCAATAGAATGAGATGAGCAATGTGTATCAAATTATGTATAAGAATAAACATACATCTTCACCAAAGACATCGTTGGCGTGATGACCACCGTCATGTTCGTCAGCTGAATCAAATACATCTTCACGATCCACTTCGATCTCGGCATCAACGTGCATATCTGGATCATCCTCAATATCTTCAATGCGCCATGTCATTTCTCGGCCATCTTCATCGTAATCGCTTGAACCATCCGTGTGATCCGTATCATGACCATCACCATCTTCATCACCGCTACCATCCTATCAAAGTGTCATGATGAGTCGTTATTGTTGCAACAACAAACAAAGTTTCACGTACTTCATCTTCTTCCATGTCAGTGTCAAATTGGTGGATCATGGCACCCATTTCGTCATCGACATCCTCATCTCCATCGTCTACTTCGCTCATATCCGATAAATCGCTGTTGCTGTCATCGTCAAATTCCTCTTCATCAAATCTATCCATACGTGTAAGTCCAAAATAGAAGCATCCAAAATTTTGGGCCATTCAATACTTACGTTTCTTCATCTTCTTCCTCGGACTCGAACTCATCCATTTCATCTTCTTCCATCACACTACCATCAAACATGCCAAGTGCCGAGTTGCGATACAAGTCGGGTGTGTCTTCAGCTTCCGTATCAGTGGATGCAGATACATCGTACGATAAAATCTCGCCACGTTTCTTGTCACCATCTTCTTTGGAGCCTGCAGCATCATCAGGGATCTTGGTAGCGAGTTTGGTGAGTTGTTCAAGTGGACGTAGCATGGAATTGAGCACCGTCTTTGCATGTGGGTAGTTGATATCAACATCGCTGATAGCTGCTGTCAGTGAGCCCACAAAGTTCTTGTCCACCATAATCTTGGCAACACTCATGATCGATTCTTCATCACTACCCGAACCACCACTCGAACCAAGAGGACCACCACCAGCACCAGCACCACGTTGGGATGAAAGCGTGTTTGGACGTGCATTCAAGAGTCGATGACATAAATCCGACAATGCCAAAAACTTGCCGTATTTTGCAGCCAAAGTGCCCGATGATGAAGCCACCGTTTCCTTGAGGGAACGTATGATGCCGTCAAAAACGTACTTGCGTACTTGGGCCAAATCGTCACCACCATTGTCTGTTTTCTTGGGTGCTGGCGTTTCATAACACATGGCCACCAACAAGGATGCTGCCCACATGGATACACCTTGTTGCTTTCGTGATTCTTCAGTGTTGGGATTGATGGCATTGTATGGCAATAGATCATTGAGCAACATGTGCAAAATCGAGCTGCGTGTCTTGTTGCTGGTGGTGGTGCTACCATCCTTACTTCCACGTCGTCGACCGAATGCATAAATATCATACTTGCATGACTTGTATGATTGTACCAATTCCACCAAGCACTGCAACAAGAATGCAATGTATGCGTATCGTTGATTCTCAGCCTTCTTTTCTTCATCTGTGGGCTTTGTCGATTGATGTTCCTCGCTAGTAGCACGAATGGAGAGTAATTCGTTGAGCAAGTGATTCACCACCACAGCGGAGGTTGTTGATGATGATGCTTTAGCATGAGATGGTTGTTGTTGTTCAGGTACGACTGCTGCTGCTGCTTCCATATTGACATCGGCATCAGATGAAGATGATGTAGCTTTGTTATCGGCCGATTGATCATTTTCATTGCTGTCGTCTTCAGATCGTAGCTTGACATTGTAACTCTGCATATGCTTGTCGTAATGGGTAAGAGAACCAACATTTTCTACAGCCTTGAGGAACGCATTTGGATCACGTAAGGCAAGATGAGCATTGGTGCGAATGAAAGCCTTGGCTTCCATTTGACGAGGGCGTGGTACAGTGAACCATGTTGTCAACAGTTCCTCCATGGTGGATTGAAGCAAGGCTGGACTCTCAATAATGTGGCGTAAAATCAATAGCACAAAGGCTTGTTGTCCCTGGATACCATCAAGGCTGGCACGTGGTTTGGCAAACAAGAGAGGTAATCCACCATACTCAACAAACTTGCATGCAGCATCGTAATCCTTGGTCAAATGTACCACCACACGTAGAATTGCATAAATCTCATTACGTGTCAACTTGCTCTTTTGCAGGAATGTCACACAATTGTTCAATAAACGTGTCCGTTGGCCGACATCAATCACTGTTTGCTGTGGTTGGTCATCCACTTCCTCATCATCCTTTTGCTGTTGTTCTTCTTCCACGTCGCTCATCGAATCATCATTGTCGTTGGATGGCTTGACCAATTTCTCCTTTCTTGGTTCCTCAGCTTGTGAAATAACAGCTTCAAGCACTAGAAACACGGTCGTGAACCAGGGTGGCAACGGCGTGTCAGCATTGCTTCCAATCGAGTTAACCATATCAAAGAGGAACGACAATTCCGATGGAATACGAGGAATAACCGGTTGCATAGCGGACTCTTTGTAAAACAATGCGAGCAATCGTAGACGTGTACCAAGCACAGGTGAATCAGGCGACTTTTCGCCAACCTCCTTGATGCGAGAGATGAGCAATGTCATAATTTCAGCTGCCACCTTGTTATTCGTATCATCATTGTTGCAGAATGCCACCAATAAACCACGAATATCAAATAACAAATCTTCTCGCTTATCCACAAGGTCAAGGACGAGAGGTGGGATATCCTTCTTCATGTTGACTCGAATCTCTTGGAGTGTCTCCACATTCTTGACCAACTCGGCTTCCTTTTGCTTTTGACTTTCCTCCTCTTCTTGTCTGCTATTGCCACCATTGTTGTTGTTGTTGTTGTTGCTACTGCTTTCGCCTTGATCCATGTCCTGTTGTTGTTGTGGTTGCTGTTGTTGCTCGGTCGCTTCAGTAGCTGGTTGATCCTCTTCCTCTTCCTCATGTTCACTATCATGATCACTATCATCATCGTGGACCGAGGAATCATGCATGGGTTCATCATTATCATCCTCGCCATCTTCATCCGTGTTTCTGCTTCGACCCGCATTGGCAAGTACAGGCTGTGGATGGCTAAAGAGATAATCGACAGCACGCGAAATCTGGTTGTTGCATCGCACCATGGCTTGTTCAGCAGCTGCACGATCAAAGCCCATATCCACAAGCGTTTGAACACCACGAGGATCCGCTACGACAGGTGGTGGTGGGGTACGTAATGCAGCAAAGGGTGATGATGCAAATGCAGCAGCAGCAGCAGCCGAATGGGAAGCTGAAGGTGTAAAGGATTCATGCTTGAGGCTTGATTCACCTTCCCCTTTGAGAATCTCCAACACAATATCGAGCAATACATGTAACACCGTCCTCGAGAATTGATCCAAGTCGGGGCTTTGAAAGTACTTTTTCACGGTTGACAACTTGAGTTGCATGCCAATGATCCACTCATAAGGGTCAAAGTAATCGGGCGACTTGCGATCACGCTGTACAATGGGTGCGGTAGAGGGCGAATCATGCACCAATTTGGGCGAGCTGATGTACACAAGTACTGTCAAAAGCATTTCCAATGATCCATACATGCGTGGGAGAAGTTCTTGCTGCTCCTTGGTACGCTGCTCCTTGGCAACCGAATGCACCTTGGATACCTGATTCCAAATCACTTCAAGGTCCTCCAATAGTAGTTCGGTACCGCCTCGTCGGTCAAACGTCAATGCGAGAGGTGTGTGTAACGATGCATGGGGTCGATCATCGAGAAGCAACAATGACACCATGGTATACATTGTCTGCAAATAATCATACTTGCATGCTGGTACATTGTCCATCGATGCCCGTAACCAGGTAATATTCTCCTTGAGCAATCGTGTCATCAGCTCAGACAACTTGTACGCCTGGGTCTTTTGTGCTTGTGATGCATTGCGAGAAATGGACACCTTGACTAGACCTAAGTATACAAGATAAATCATTAATCCATTGTCATTGACTATTGTGGAAGAATAAATTATTACCTTGAAACATTGGCATAAGGAACTGAGGAATGTCGCCAAGAAGAAGCTTAAAGTGCTTGACGTTTTGGATCCTTGGGTCGCTAGCATCAGGTGTCTTTTCAGCCTTGTCCTTGGAGTCATCGGTAGCTGCTGTAACCTCCTTTGATGATGACGATGAGGAGGGTTCTTCACTTGAAGCTGCTGCTGCTGCTGCGGGTGATGTTGGATCATCAGCACTCACACCAAAGATACCGAGTGGATGATTTGAACCCGATATTGAGTACTTTTTAGCAGACTTGAAAGAATACCACGAGCTTGGAATGGATTCCTTGAGTAAAAAGTTCTCCCACATCATCGTTCTATATAAAAGTCGTATATCAGATTTTGTAAAGTACACCTCAAATATACACTTGCATACCTGTACAATTGACCAAGAAGCAAGAGGATGTTGTTGTCTCCTTCTTCAGAGGTGAATTCGGTGACAAGAGAGAGCGCATTTCTGCTTGATGACACCAATGCAGTGGAGCAACAAATATTGGAAAGCAGGCCGACATAGCCATGGAGCACCACCAATCGTCGAAAGAGTGAATTGCCTTGTTCGATCTTGGCCGTTTCATCCTCTATACACATACAAGTCAATAACTATGAATAAAGACATGAAATAACCGTTTACCTTTGACGTCAATGTAAGGCTTGACCATACACTCGGTTCCCAAAGTATTGTTCTCCGTAATGAAAGCGATCGACTGCTTAACCTTTTCTGCAATGGCCATGATGGTTGGCAAAGTGCTGACATCACTAATGACCTTGAGGATGTATGCCAAAGAATCGGATGCAATGGTGACGGAAAATTCAGCAGGCAAATAAGGCAACGTGTAGTATTCCAGAAGCACTTCAGGACCACCTTCCTTTACAAATTCACGAATGTTGGATTGGTTCTGGAAAAGACCTTCGAGGAACTATATCGAAAAGCCGTTAATATCACCCTATAGCATTATCCCACTTATACATACTCGAGCCACCATGTCAATGAATGACACTAAAAGAGATTCGGTCTTCTCATCCTTTTTGGGTTCCTCCCTGGGGGTGGTAGTGGTATCACCACCACTCTCCTCCGATTTGGCAGGTGTCATATCAACATCTTGTTGCTCACCAGGCTTGGGCATCACCTTGAGACGATGGCTGTCATTGTTGGGCTTGCCCACTTCATCACTACCCATTTCAATGACCTTTTTGATCATGCGTGACAAACATTCAAACACCGTTGGCTTGAGGGATGGATGATGTCGAATGAGCTCGTCCATGGTATTTCCAAGTGCTGTCGAGCTGTCAACCTCGGTGGTGTTGCGCAAGAATTCGTGATCCGTAAGCAAGTCGAAAAAGTGCGGTAGAGGATTGGCCTTATTGAACATTTCAAGACCCGATGGATTCAAGCAAATGGCACCAAATCCATTGATAGCAGCCAATAGCACCTCACTGTTGGGAGTACTATACGCACAAATGGTCTCGAGGAATGCTTGTGGTAATTTGGCTTCTTGAAGAATCGACAAGGATGTGGGTTCGCTGTGAATAAATGTTGTCATAATGTTGATGGCTAAGAAAGAAATCACGTGTTAATGTACGTGTTGCATAAAAGTCAACCATGCATAATATTTACCAATGGTAAGCACATTGGCACCAAACACTTTTGGGTGTGAAATGATCTCCAACAATGACCGTGGTACTGATGTCTCAATCAAATTACGAAGTGCATCTGCCGTTCCAACAGCTTCCATCATCCGCAAAAGAAACTTGAGCATGGACTTGATGGCTGAGATACGATCATAAGGTGCAAGTGTGCCAGGTGCTGGTTGAATATCTGGTTGCGAATCGCTCGTATCCATGCTATCGTCTGCTCGATCGAATTGTAAACAATATTCCACCTCATTCTAAAACACAAAAAGATGAGTCTATGTGTGTGTATGTGATTACCCACTATCAGAAACTCACCTTGATTCGACCCAACAACGTATCAAGACCACCTGCATTAACGAATGCCGAGAAAGATGTGGAAAAGGCATTGACAATGGCATCCAAAAGACTGACAATCTTGGAGACATACTATACATACAGAGATATATAAGTCATCTCTCTTTTTGGAGCCATTTCCTTCCACTACGCATACATACCTTTGTTTGTATACATTGCTGGTTACCCAATATCTGTACAAGCATAGGAATGACACCAGCTGACATGAGCATTTGACCACCAGGTTGGTTTTGCAATACACAAGAGAGCAGCGTGAATAACGCATCCAAGAATTCCCGTGGATAGACTAAAAGGTGGCAAGCGTATGAGCAACATGATGAAAGCCTGCTGAATAAAACCCACTTACCATTTTGGGATTCATTGTTTATCCTGCGTAGAATCTGCAACAAGATACCATGATTTGCTGATACATTGAGTGCTGTCAATACTTCAGAAAGCTTGCCAAGATTCCTTGCAATGCCATCAAGAGCACAAAGAGCGTATGTTTGTATATCCTAAATTTGGATTTAGTATGGGAATTCATTATAAAAAGTCGATCACTTACAAATGGCATCTCTTTGTCAGGACGAACCAAATCGGCCAAGTTGGTGATTAAATGGGGCTCATATAAAAAGACCTTGGTTTGTGCCGTCGTCTCTGATAAGGTGTGTGCTGATAAATGGTATTAGCATAGTGTATACATAGATAGATAGATAAACATGGACTTACCCATGATAGCGATTGCCAATATCCGAACGAGCAAGAGTTTCCTCCTTGAGACGGGATTGGCGATATGTTTTGCAATACGAATCTGGTTGGCGAGCTCAAATTGGTATTCTTTTGGTATATCGTGCTGCTTGACCAGTTCTTGTAAGTCTTGTGAATCAGTGTTTGAAGATGAGCCAAGTTGTTCCACAATGACGTGCATTCCCTCGGTACGATCTCCGCCGCCATTGTTGCTGCTAGCTGATGGCTGTTGTTGTTGTTGTTGTTGTTGTTGGTCATTGTCATCATCATGTTTATCATCTTGTGTGCGATAGAATCGAAGACGAGCTGTTGTCATATCCTCGTTGATCTCGAATGAATCTCGACAAATATCGACATAATCAGCATGGGTGCTCCATCGATGGGCAAGTTGAATAATTCTATCCTGCGGCGTAGCAAATGTGGATCGCACAGCTCGGGGATTGTTCACACGCTGAGCGGGGCGCAGCATGAATCGTAAGACATTCACCAGTACATCAATGTCAGTCGTATTGACAAGTGCATTCATATGCTATAAAGTGAGGGATTAGTCATCTTTTGTTGTTATATATAAAGAAGATCCCTTACTTCATAAGAGTTGTAAATGTTGCGATTTGTACAGTACTCAAAGAGGGTCTTGGAGACTTCTGTGATAGCGACGAGGACGTCCTTTGTAGCTGCATCAAAAGGTCGCGACTGGACTTGTTTGAGATCATATTCATCCACGACGCGTTGTAAGATACTGTCGAATCGATTAAGCACTGGCACCCAATGGAAGAGGTCTCCTCGTGGATAGGGCCAGTCTTTGAGCTTTGCTGCATTCACTGAAATCTGGTCTTCTGGGTCATGCTCGAGACTTTCAATCACATTGCTAAGAGGACGTGGCTGTTGACAGATCGATTAGTCATCTGCTGATCTCTGGTCTGTTGTTTAGAGCAAGAAGAACGATCGCTTACTACTGGGGCGAGCTTTTTGGATGGTGTCTTTTTGATCTTCATGATCGTAGACTAAAGAGGGTCGTAACACACACAATGTCACGTTAGCTTGCACAAGGCAATTGGGGAGTGGCATGGGAATGGGTCGACGTACCTATATACAAGGGCTTTATCGTATTGTTTCAGTGACAGGCTTTGTAATGTAGGTGTACACTGCACAAACGAATAAGAACAGGAATGTAAAAAGACGAAGAAGGGAAACGAGAGTGAGAAGAAGAAAGTGAAAGAATAAGCAGGGTGTGAGAGAGAGTCCCCCACCAACACGTAACAGGCTGTCGGTCCTTTCCAATGGAGCTTCGAACACCGCACGCACGCAGCAGCACCACCTTTCTTCTCTCTCCTTTTGTCCCATCCAACTACGTGTGATGCATGATCCCCATTTGATCACTCGATATCACATGCACTACATAGACAACAATGATGATTTCTTCAATAATGTATCACTCCAATCCACGTGATTCACCCATCCTTTATGATGATGATGATGATCCTTGATGGCGATGAAAATGGCGGGGGGAAGACACTTCTTGTTGCAACATCTTCCTGTGCATGGAGGCGTATACTTCAGATATTGACAAGTGGCGTAACATCCTCAAGGATGATCACCAATGACAACCTTGATTGTTGGCTGCTGGTAGAGATTG
Organism: Lichtheimia ornata; assembly: GCF_029851405.1. Taxonomy (NCBI): domain Eukaryota; kingdom Fungi; phylum Mucoromycota; class Mucoromycetes; order Mucorales; family Lichtheimiaceae; genus Lichtheimia; species Lichtheimia ornata. The sequence goes on from NW_026695340.1 coordinate 196,001, forward strand.
GCTAGTAGACGACTTTTTATAACCACCTCAAGAAAAGCTAGCCACAGCAACCATGTCAACGATATGTGCGTGATAAGGCAAAGTCAGAATGAATTCATAACGTGACCAGTGGGCAGCGGGGATGCAAGGGCACTTGTTTCACACACGCACATACGCTACGACGACTCTCTCTCATTGACACATACACACACGCACACACACCATGGATGACCTACTAGACCACGTCGGCAAGATTCAGGCCACACAACAGAAAATGCAAAAGGGCGTCGGCAATGGTCTTGACAATCTCTCAAAGCTACTTGAACAAGCCAAAGAAGCGATCGCTACCGGTGAGATTATGCGTGTGCATAATTCCCGTTCCTTTTGTACCCTTCTAACGCTTCTTTTATACCAACTAGATCCATCCAGCACAACGCAAGCGCTTCAACGGTTGCAGCAGAATGCCAACAAGCTATATCAAAAAGAGGGTGATGGTGGCAAGCAAGGTGATGATGATAAAGCCGGCAAGGATAAGGAATTCTACAAGATCCAACGCAAGTTTCATGGTGCTGTCAACAAGTTCTCAAAGGATATCGATAGGGTACGTATACATGCATATAAAGAGATGGGCGGGAGTGTGTGTATATCTAATGATGCCTTGTTAGCGATTTACGCACGATTTGTCTGTGATATCGAATCCATCGGCATTTGCTGGCAAAGAAAATCTCATGCGGCGGGCACTGGCTATCCATTTTATCCGTCAAGGCCAATTCGAATTATGTGATGCGTTCATGGCCGAAGCAGGCATTGATGAGGAAGATGAGTTACGATTGACAACAGAGCTGCTCAAAAAAGAATTCCATCGCATGTATTCCATACTCCAGTCTTTGGATGAAGGGCAAGAGTTAACAGAGGCGATACAGTAAGTTCGGAAAGGGAACAATAGGAAGGAGGAGATGGCTTATATCTATTTCCCCTTGCTTAGGTGGGCACAAGCACATCATGAAGAACTCAAGAAGCTTGGAAGCAATCTCGAATTTGATCTGCATCGTTTACGTTTCATTCAACTATTACGAGAACAACGACAAATGGAAGCGCTTGCTTATGGTCAAAAGCACTTTTTCCTCTTTGCTGATAAGCACATGACAGGTAATTTGGTATCCAAATGAAAAAAGTAGTATCCTTGACTCATCATTATCCACTGCCATAAAAGAAATCAAGCGTATGATGACATCCATTATATACTATCGAGATCTTACGACATCCCCATACGCCGATCTATGTTCGCCAACATTGTGGATTGAGATACGTCAGGAGTTTCAACGTGATTTTTGTTCATTGTTGAGCATGAGTGCTGAAAGTCCGCTTTATGCCAGGTAAAGATGTGTGGATGTGGAAAGGATCATGGCTCGCTCTCTCTAATATCAATGGATGGTAGTGTATTGGTGGGCACGACAGCACTTCCTGTTATCCTCAAGCTGTACAAGATTGTGAGTGCTACAAAGACCGAATGGAGTCAACAAGATGAATTACCCGTTGAGCTGCCACTTTCAGATGATCTTCGTTTCCATTCAATCTTTGCTTGTCCCGTTAGCAAGGAGCAGGCCACAGATGAAAATCCACCGATGATGATGCCATGTGGACATGTTATTTGTCGAGAAAGTTTGATGCGTTTAAGTAGGAGTAGCAACAGCCGTTATGGAAGGTAAGATTGAGATTGAGATTGTTTATTGTGATAGGAATAGAGGGTTGATTGGTAATGGGATGATATAGAAATTCAATGCGATTCAAGTGTCCATATTGTCCATCCGAGTCCTCGGCCGATCAAGCAATACAAGTCTACTTTTAGTTATACCTCTTTTATTTATCAAAATCGCGTCATTAAAGTAACACAAAACCTTGCCGGGGAAATCTGATTTGTCTCTTGCTGCCAATGCAACTCCATCAGTCAGCAGCTCTCACACACACACTTTTTTCCTTTTTCTTACTTTAACACAACCCCTCATGTCACCTCCATTGAACACCAAACCAGCATCCTCAGGTGCAGAACTCATTGCCACAACACTCAAACATCAAGGTGTCAAGGTGATCTTTGGCATTGTCGGCATTCCTGTCATTGAAGTAGCCGAAGCTTGCATAGCAGCTGGTATTCGGTTTCTCGCTTTCCGCAACGAGCAGTCAGCAGCCTATGCAGCATCAGCCTATGGGTATTTGAGTGGTCAGCCTGGTGTATGCTTGACTGTAGGTGGCCCCGGTGTCATCCATGCACTTGCCGGTTTAGCCAATGCCAAGGTCAACTGTTGGCCGATGGTGCTATTAGCTGGTTCTTCTGATACCGATCAAGTGGATATGGGCGCTTTTCAAGAACTCGATCAAGTGGAAGCATGTCGTCCTTATTGCAAGTACGCAGCACGTCCCATGTCAGTGGATAAGATCCCTACCACAATTGAAAAGGCATTGCGTACAGCTTTTTATGGTCGTCCTGGTGCTACCTATGTTGACTTGCCAGCGGATTTCATCCAATATCCAATTCAAGATGCCAACAAAATGAACACTCTCGTGCAAAGCGTACCCGCCATTCCATCCATAGCACCTCGTTCAGTAGCTGATGATACAAGCCTCCAACAAGCAGCTCAATGGTTACGTCAAGCAAAAAGCCCATTGATCGTTGTGGGTAAAGGGTAAATGTCAGACCGGCTTAACGGAATTGAGTATCACATGGCTAACAACAACAATCTAGTGCTGCTTATGCTCGTGCAGAATCTGAAATCCGTCAACTTGTTGAACGTACACAAATCCCATTCTTGCCAACGCCTATGGGCAAAGGTGTTGTATCCGACACGCATCCATTATGTGTATCAGCTGCAAGATCCAAGGCTCTCAAGAATGCCGATGTCGTTTTACTTCTTGGTGCACGTCTTAATTGGATCCTTCATTATGGTCATTCGCCACGTTGGACAAATGGTGTGAAGTTTATTCAAGTGGATGTCATGCCTGAGGAAATTGGAAACAACGCTGCACACACATTGCCATTGGCTGGTGATATCCAAGCAACCGTTGCTCAGCTACTAGCACGCCACCCACTTCCCCGATTACCCAGCACCAACCAATACGTTTCGGATTTGAAGAACAAGGTCAAGCAAAATGTCGAGAAATCACTCGCTGCTCGGCAACAAGGATCGGATACGGCCGTCCTCAACTATAAAACAGCATACACCGTTATCAAGGATATCTTGCCTGAGGATGACGTGGTGTATATCAGTGAAGGTGCTAATACGATGGACATTGCCCGTTCGTTCTTTGATGTGCATGAACCTCGTCGTCGATTGGATGCTGGTACCTTTGCAACAATGGGTGTAGGCATGGGATACGCAATTGCAGGTAAGATAAAAAGGAGATGTTTATCGTTTACGGAGAGAGCTGATGATGATGGGTCATAGCTCAAGCTTATTATCCAAACAAGCGCGTGGTGTCCATTGTGGGTGATTCAGCTTTTGGATTCAGGTAAATGTCATTTATGGAGGGTCTCTCAAAATAGCGACGCTTATGAGTCTCCTTGCTAGTGCTATGGAACTTGAGACGGCTGTGCGCTCTAAGCTCCCTATGATTATCCTCGTGATCAACAACAATGGTATCTACCACGGCTTGGATGCTGACGACTTTGAGCAATCTCGACGTGACGGCAATCTCCCCTCAACGGCCTTATTACCAGATACACGTTATGATCAGCTGTCGGTTGCATTTGGTGGCAAGGGATGGTTGGTGAAAAATCGAGTCGAGCTGGCCAAAGCATTGAAGGAAGCCATGGCTGTGAAGGATAACGCTTGCGTGATCAATGTCATGATTGCTCCAGGAGGTCGAACAAAGTTGGTGAGTAGAAATGATGTGAATCTATCAACCTGGATACTGAATGTGGGTATTTGTGATTAGGAATTCGGATGGATGAGCAAAGCAGATACCAAATCCAAGCTTTAGACACAAAAACAATCTTAGATCTTTGTTGTTGCTCAATACATGAATACAAGTCATATGAATCACAACTTGAATGGTTTATTCATATCAAATGCCATATCGTTCACGTGCTTCTGCCAATTGCTTCTTGTAGCTCACAATCGCTTCCTGGAGGTATTGCTGACGGACCTCTTGTGAAGCATTTTTCTTGAGCGCTCCTATATGATATGCCAATAGAGATCGGGTGAGAATGCTGGCTGCAATACATGTATGCATCATACGTACCAAATGTAGGGGGTTCAGCAGGTTCAATAACATGGTTGGAAAGGACCATCAATGTTTGACCTTTACAAAAAAGCATGCAAAAAAATAAAGAGTCAAAATACGGGATCCATGCGCTGATAGATTTGTACATACCCGTGCGCTCCTCATCCTCAACCAAGGTCATGAAGGCTTTGACAACGTCTTCCTTTGTCGCGAAAGGTGATGATTCATTGATGATTTGACATGGGTCATTGTTTTTCTTATTTGCCAAGTCTTCAGCAAGCTCGGTTTCTATGATCAATCCTGGTTAGTCCCTCGTTTCCATTTTGCCAAAGGCAAGTACTGCTACGTACGGATCCATGTGGGACAAACTATATGCGCAAGCGAGTTGATGTGTTATTACCACGGTATAAGATCGTTGGCTTGTTTACTTACTAGCATTTACGCGCACATTGCATACATCCTTATAAATACCACATGAACGAGTCCACCCCACAACACCATGTTTCGATGCATTGTAAATGCTCATTGATCTAGGCAAAGTTAGATGATGGCGTTCGTACGTTCATGATCGCATGCATGGTGTGTGACACATACGGTAAACAAACCATGCCAGCCATGGATGCAGTGTTGATAATAACCCCTCCGCCACGTTTAGCCATATGCAACATGGCTACTTTGGTGCCTTTGATCACTCCCATGGTGTTAACATTCAACATGCGATCATCGGTTTCATCTGCAAAATCATGTTTGGTAAGTCCACCATGTTGTAAAGTAGGAGGATGAAAGAATACTTGCCATCGAGAGGGAGAAACATGGCATTAGCGTTGGAACCGATACCTGCATTCAGGAACGCAATATCCACACCACCAAACTCTTTTTCAGCAAGGCGGAAAAGGGCGATGTTGGCATCGTACTTGGTGACATCAACGTGTAAATACACTGCTACTTTGCTCCCAGCCCTTTGTGGATTATAGAAGTATGAGTATAGAGGTGGTGATGCAAAATGGTGAAGGTAATACTCACGCGTCATTTAACTCACGCACGGTCTCTTCACCTTGAGCATCAAGGACATCACCAATAACCACCTTTGCACCGAGTCGTACTAGCTCAACAGCTACAGCCTTGCCAATAGTACGACTGGCACCTGTTAAAACTGCAACCTTGCCATCGAGTGATTTTGTCATGCTGTTGTTGTTTTTTCGTTTCGTCAAGAAAAAAGAGAAAGACAAAGAAATGGAATCTAAGATGGGTCGAATGTCTATTTATGTGGCTGCACACAAAGAAAGTGGTTGTTATGCAGCATCTACTTTTCTCACGCGAGCATATGCAGTCGTGCAGTATAAAAACTCGATGCAGCATAGGATGGGTTTGAATCACATTACCACGTTCCAAGGAGATTATGCAAGCATTTCCCGCGATGACCCCGCTGGTGTCATTTCGTGTGTGGTAGCAAATGAACTTTCCTTTTTATTATGGTAGAGAAGGGAACTAGCGGCCCGGGTTGTTCGCTTCACTCATAAACTTTTCATTTCTCGCTGAACGGCTCAACACTACCTATGGCGTAATGATCTTACAATAAGCTTACATGCTTCCGCAATCACGTTGCATTCATCATTACAGCAACCCTTTACTTTATCCATATTTTCAGTAAGCGACTACTAGTATAATACCGACGTTTCATACATACATAGGACTAAGTTGCTGTAACAAACACAATTGCTGTGTATCATTGCTACGGTTTATTATCTTTGAAAGTAAAGCGTCGATGTATTTAAACCTATGTACAATGTTGCTGTAGGGGTTGCCACTGCCTATCGTCTACCAGTATATGAACAAGGGAGCTTTAACGAATGGGGGGTAATAAAAGCTACAAAAGCGTCTCAATACAATGATGTAAATGATCCAATCTCGCTTTCCAACCTTCAAGTTTCTATCCTCCCTTTCATTCCAGAAACCAACCAGTCAAATGGCCATTGTGTCCTTGTGTCCTTGTTTGCTGCCGTCATAAGCATCTTCATCCATGATTGCAAACTAGTTGCTGTGCGTGCCGTGACTCCAATGTCCAATGTCATCCATGGCAACAAACCGCCTTTCGTTAAAGATATAAGCCCTCTCATCCATGCCATCCATCCCACCATCATCCTCAGCCGTATACACGTAGCATGATCCATCCTTCCTGCTGACGACGTGCCAAGTAACCAAAACGACATTTCAACATCACCTATCGATGTGCTTGATTGCATCCATCCATCCATAACCATTGCAAGTCCAACATGTTGATAGAAAGAGCCCCCTGGAGTCGCTTCCTTTTGCATCAGGTTCGTTGGCCAATCACTTGCTTGGTCATCTTCTATTGCAGCTCAACCAGATGAAGAATGCTTGCATTGTGCAGTAGTAGTAGTAGTTGATGGTTGATACGGCATCACCCATGGGGATCCGTTTGTATTGAAGTAAGTTGCTACATGTAAATAAAGCTGCTTCTATACAATGGCTATCTGCTGTCCACGTAACGAAGGCTGTAACGCAAGTTGCTGCAAGGATAGAACACTGTTTGAGTCAATGGAGTAAAGGCCTTGCTAATGGTAGCTGCTGCAAATGAATGCTGTTGCGTTTGATCGTGGTAGAGGAGTGTACAAGAGAAGGTGTGGTGTCAAGAGACTCGTGTGTTGTAGTGGGATGCACACGCCATGGACTTGCCATTCAGTCCAAGGCAATCCGATCAAGACAGTTGTAGGATTGACATGATGGGTTGAAGCAGGACAATCGTTCGTAGGTGGTAGTTGTGCTTGAATGGGGCAACAGTTGAGAATGGGAGGAACGGCACCAAGCTGGGAGTGGAAGAGGTGGAAATTAAATAGGCAAGACGCTGCCCTTCAAATCCATGTACACTGTACATCAATCCTTGATATTGAGATTTCCCCTCTCGAACCTGAAACTATCACACAAGGTGCTCTTGGACATGCTGGTCAACATCATTCATTTAAAAGCCGCAGACTTCATTGTGAAGATCTAAAATGCGGGGCGGCCCAAATGGTGGATGACGGGACAAAAGAGCGGACGGCCTACCGCCCCGAAGTTGCCCACTTCCAACTTGAAAATTGGTCAGGATGGTGCTCCCAGCATGCTGATCCACTTTTTTCAAATAAAAACCTCACGCTTCATTTGAAAATTTGGAACGAGAGCGTCCAAAAGTTTGAAAGGCGGAGACATTCGCAGGGTCTGTCTTTCAAGAATTGACACATTCTCTGTTTGGGCGTAGCTCAGTCAAATCAGCTCGGATCAAGAAACTTGAATGATGGAAATGATGGGCTGGAGCAGGAGAATCTTTCACACGCAATGGATTTTGCAACAACGCTGATTGTGAGGAAATGGCTGATAGCGTGCAATATATAGACTATTGTGGATAGCCATAAAGTATAATCCATCAAACCTTCCAGTCATGCAAGATAGCTGTGTTACACAAACACGCCCCGCTACATCTTTTACTCTCTCAGGGTCTATCCGCTTGACAATGAACAAAGACCACTTTCCATATAGCATCACGCTTACAGCATAGGTAAAACATAAAGACGCCTGTATCTCCAGACTTTACAATGAAACGTGGGGTTTTTATTACAGCAATGGGCTCGGCTTGGCCAACAGCACCTTGTGTGAAAGTTTTACGTTCAATGTCGCAAACAGTCCAAAAAATATTTTTTGGTCGTCGTCGTCGAAGAGGTCGACCCCTGGATCCAGTTTGGCTGGTAGTGACATTGCGAAATCTGGGATTGGCAAGCTTGATCGTGAAACTGGTACCCAAGGTGCAGTTGGCCAAGCCGAGCACATTGCTCTATTCAAAACCCCACGTTTGATTGTAAAGTTTGGAGATACAGGCGTCTTTATGTTTTTACCATGCTGTAAGCATGATGCTATATGAAGAGTGGTCTTCGTTCGGCGTCAAGTCGCTGACCCTGGGGCAGAGCAAAAGACGCAGAGGGACCTCTTTGTGTAACTCAGCTACTTTGCATGACTAGAAGAATGGAAGAATGATACTGTATACTATTGACAATATCCCATACATTGGCATTAACAGCCATTTCCTCACAATCGGCAATGTTGCCCATTCTATGACAGTGAACGATGCCCTGCTTCAGACATTCATTTCCATGATTGGATTATGTTGATCCGAGTTGATTTGGCTGAGTTACGTCATACAAGGTTACTTCAGTTGAGCAATACAACTGAACGAAGTACAAT
>NW_026695340.1:204767-323754 GCF_029851405.1 Lichtheimia ornata
TGAGTTACGCTCACACAAGATTACATCGGTTGAGCTACATCGAGCGTACTCTATGTCCAGAGTGATGTAATCTCTCTTTGACCGCAGCTCAGTCAAATCAGCTCGGATCAACCTACTTTAATCATGGAAATGAATGTCTGGAGTAGGGGCATTGTTCCCATGCAGTGGATCTCGGAGCAATGATGATTGGATAAAAGTGGCCGTTAGCTAGCAATACATGCCTGTTCCTAGATGATCCATAAAGTAATTATACATTGACCCTTTCATTCATGCAAACGTAGCTGTGTTACACAACACGACCCTCTGCATCTTTTGCTCTGTCAGGGTCTAGCTACTTTACATTAAACAAAGACCACTCTTCATATAGCATCATGCTTACAAACATAAAGGTGCCTGTATCCCCAAACTTTACAATGAAACGTGTGGTTTTTATTAGAGCAATGGGCTCGGCTTGGCCAACAGCACCTTGTGTGAAAGTTTCACGTTCAATGTCGCAACTAGCCCAAAAAATATTTTTTTGGTCGTCGTCGAAAGAGGTTGAGCCCCGGATCCAGTTTGGCTGGTAGCGACATTGCGAAATCTGGGATTGCCCACGATGAACTTCATACTTTGACACAAGATTCCTTTGACCCCGACGAGCACGTTGATCTATTCAAGAGCCCACGTTTGATTGTAAAGTTTGGAGATACAGGCGTCTTTATGTTTGTAAGCGTGATGCTATATGAAGAGTGGTCTTTGTTTAATGTAAAGTATGACTATAATAGAGCAAACGATGCAGAGGGCGTGTTTGTGTAACTTGAGTCATTCAGCACAGGCGATGCATGATTCTTGTACACTATTTAGGAATCGTTCACAATGCCAGCTAATATCCTTAGTCCTCCCATTCTCCATTGTTGTCGAATCCAATGCATACGAACGATTGTCCTGCTCCAGCCTAGCATGCGCATCATTCAACTTTGTTGATCCGATGAGATTTGACCGAAAAACGCTCAAACACAGAAACATCATCCAATATCAGAAGAATCAAAGTGGTAAGTTATTTGTAAACCTGCCGGCTAATAGCCCATTCCTCCCATTCATCTTTGTTGCCCAAACCAATACATACGATCGATTGCCCTGCTTCAGCCCATCATCTCCATCATTAAACTTTCTTGATCCGAGAGGATTTGGTTGAGTTACGCTCAAACACAAAACGTCATCCAATTTCACAATAATCATTTGGCAAAGTTATTTGTAAACTGCCACTTGATAGCCCATTCCTCCCATTCTCCATTGTTTCCCAATCCAATGCACGTGAACGATTGTCCTGCTCCAGCCCATCATCTCCATCATTCAACTTTCTTGATCCAATAGGATTTGATTGAACAACGCTCAAACAAAGAGGTATCATTCAACATCAACTCAACCTTTTTTGATTTCCACTTCTTCCACTTCTTCCACTCCCCATTCTCAACTCTTGCCCCATTCAAGTATACAACTACCACCTACGAACTGCTTCACCCCATCATGTCGGTCCTACAACTCTCTTGATCCGATTGCCTTTGACTGAATGGCAAGTCCATGGCGTGCACACCCCACTACAACACCCGCGTTTCTTGACACTCACGTTCTCTTGTACAATCTTCGACCACAATCAAACGCAACAGCAATTCATTCCTACAGCTGCCATTAGCGAGATCTTCACTCCATTGTATCAAACAGCGTTCACAGCCTTATCACGCTACTACAACACACGTCCTTGCTCACTTCTCTGCCGCGATCAAACGTAGCAGCTGTTGCCATTAGCAAGGGCTTTACTCCAATGTCTCTAGCAGCGTTCTTTGCTTGCAGCATCCTGCCTTACAGCCTTTTTACGTGAACAGCAGATAATCGTCATATAGAAGCAGCTTTATCTACAGGTAGCAACTTGTTTTCAATACACGAATTCCTCTGGATATGAATATGGACATGGGCTTGGTATGTGGGATGGAAGGGATTGGATACATACAACGTGAGGAAAAAGATCCTTTGTTTATATGCATTCATTGTCAACTTGACCTTGATACTATCATCATGAACGATTGGAGCATCCGTCATCGTACTTTTCACCCTATTCCATGGAAATTATTATCATCATCCCCTGCGTAGCCCACCAACCATATACAACGATCATCATCCAACTACATATAGATCAGCCCATGCATCAAGTGCCATCTCACATCCACCCTCCTCACCATTCACGCATTTGTTGCTAGAAGATAGAGTTGAACAATAACTAGAGATATAAATCCACGCTTGCATAATCATGATCCTCATTCATCCATCATCTACGTGTGAAAAGGATTATTGACTACATACATACATACATACATACATACATCTACCGATACTACATAGTCGAGGGTTCTATACCTTACCACCAGCACAAATAGCTTCCTTGACTAGCATTCATGAAAGACGTTTTGTATCATCATCTCATCTTCGATCAATTAATAAAGCGGTAGCATTAGTAATTGGAAGAAATAGTGCTTCAAAACGTTTGCTCAACATCATATTTACTTTGAGTCTCCTAGCTCCAGGTACTGTACACATACGTAGAATACGTAGAGAAATGATGATCCCTGTAGCTGCACACGCCTGCCTCCTGATAATTCGGTAATTAGCAAAATAACAAACCGCGTGTATCTGTAAAAACTTGACTACAAAATGCAGGTCCCTGGCAAAGGGGTGTGCCCAAGAGAGAGGGAGAGAGTAAGAGAAGGGCATGCAAAAGGGCATGCATCAACTAAAACGACGACCACAACATGCAAAACTATATAAAGATGCTGAATTTCATAGCAACTGGAACATTATTCCGCTTTTATTTTATTGAAAAAGTACAAGCTAGTCAAGATGCGTTTCTTTATCCCTACTCTCGCTGCTGCAATTGCTGTTCTCTCTGTGGTGTCGGCTCGAGGTCATTCAAATACACATCATATAGGTGCAGGCGCTTCTGAGGCTGGTGGACTGAAGGCCATAAAGGACCCTGTGAAAGGAGCTGTATCAACAGTTGAGCAAGTTGCTAACTTGGGATAAGGACCAGAAGGTGAAGGAGCTACACAAGGTGGTGGCGCTAAAGCTGGTGGTGCCACTGCTGCCAAGGGCGGTTTCAGTACTGGTCCTTCAGGAAGTGGTAGCGATTATTCATAGCTAACTATCCCATCAAACCTTTTGATCAATCGTATTAAAGTCCTTAATTCTCACACACGCTGAGTACGTACATACATATGCCAAATATCCATCATAAGCCCAAATCGTTCGTGCCAATTCTTACCATCCAAGAAGGGCATTGCATTGTAAAATAAGTCTTCTTACCGGTGATTTCACTTGATCACATGATATATTTTATGATTGATAGCATATGATGGTTGTTTCATAGTGTGTCCAAAGTGAAGAGATTTCTGGAGATCAAACTTTTCCTTCAGGTTCTTTGTAGGGTTCAACAACAATTTTCTGGAGATAGGGTATGAAGATGTGTAAGAGAGTGATGTATAGCAGCTGCCAATGTTTTATTCGTATGAACGCTTGCTCCTAACTAAAGACAGGCTCTCACACGATACAATGGGGAAAAAAGTACGTTATTTTTGATACCACTCCAGAGGGTTAATAGCATCATCTAAATAAAAGTGGACCCAATTGCTCGCTTCGCTCGTTGATGATGAATGGCTTATCATCACACTTTTGGGATAATGTTGAGTGAGACCCACCTGGTGTAATAAACGCAATACGCAGTATCCGTCTTTACAATCTTTGGTATTCACGTTCATAATAAGAAACTAATGTTCATCCCGCACTACAACCTTTTTCTCTCCTACATTGCACCCACCCATTCTCAACTGTTGCCCCATCCAAACTACTTTATGTGAACGATTGTCCTGCTTCAACCCATCATGTCAATCCTACAGGTGTCTTGATCCGATTGTCTCTGACTGAATGGCAAGTCCATGGCGTGTGCATCCCACTACAACACACGAGTCTCTTGACACAACACACGCTCTTGCACACTCCTCTACCACGACCAAACGCAACAGCATTCATTTGCAGCAGCTACCATTAGCAAGGGGTTTACTGCATTGTCTCAAACAGCGTTCTCTACTTGCAGCAACTTGTATTACAGCCGTCGTTACGTGGACAGCAGACAGCAGATAGCCATTGTATAGAAGCAGCTTTATTTACGTGTAGCAACTTGCTTCAATACACATGACTTCTTATGGATATGGATATGGATATGGATATATACATCGCGTGGAAACAGGGCCTTTGTTCTTGTGTATTCATTGTCAACTTTAACCTTGATGCTATCATCTTGAGTGATTGTTACATCAAATTCTCTTGCTTTACACGCAGCTACAATCTTCATCCTTTGTGTGATCTGTCAACCATCATCATCCTACTGCACATTTTGACACCTCATAACTATGCATCAAATGCTATCTCACATCCATCCTCCTGCACCCATTCGCTTCTTTATTGATAGAGTTGAACAATAACCAGAGAAATAAATTCACGTTTGCATTATCATGGTCATCATTCATCCATCAGCTACGCGTGAAAAAGATTACTGACACTGCTACGTACATCCACCGATACCACATACAGTAGTCAAGGATTCAACACCTTACTTGAATCGATCACCACCAGCACAAATAGCTTCCTTGATTAGCATTCATGAAAGACTTTTTGTATCATTACCTCATCTACAATCAAGCAATAAAGCTGTAGCATTAGTGGGTGCTTGCTCATCATCATATTATTTGGTTTTCTCTTGAGTCTCCTTGCTCAATGTGCTATACACATACATAAAAAAGTAGACAAATGATGACCTTTGTAGCTGCATGCCCCTGCTTCCTGATCAAAACAGTGCATCTCTGAAAAAAGGGGTAGTAAATGCAGGTCCCTGGCAACGGGATACATCCTTATCTCAGAGAGAGAGAGAGAGAGAGAGAGAGGGAGTAAAAGAAGGACATGCAAAAGGCATGCTTTAACTAAAACGACGATCAAAACTTGCAAAAGCTATATAAAGATGCTGAATTTCACAGTAGAGGCAACATTATTCCACTTTTACCTAATTGAAAAAGTACAAGCTAGTCAAGATGCGCTTCTTTATCCCTACCCTCGCTGCTGCAATTGCTATTTTCTCTGTGGTGTCGGCTCAACCTGCTCCAGAAGGTGGCGCTGATGCTGAAGCCGTCGGTGCTAAGGGTGGTTCAGGACTAGGATCCAAAGCAGACACCGCTATTACCAGTACTGGTGAAGACTTGGTGGCGGGAGTTACCCCTGAAGAAATGGCACAAGTACGAGCGTTTCTGCGAGGTGATACTGTTGGTTCTTAAAGGAGTGGCAGCGACTCATAGAAGTAACCCACTCTATTCCTCCATCAAACTTTTGATTGATCGTATTAAAGCCTTTTAATTCTCACACCCACTGACTATGGGCATATAATATGTGCATGTCACATAAAGCCCAACTTGTTTGTATTAATCCTTACCATTCAAGAAGAGCATTGCACTGTAGTATAAGACTTCTAATCTTATGACATTGTACTTGGTCATATGATGGATTTAACGAGTGATAGCACACAACGGCTATTGCATAGGAAGAGAAAGGGGTTGGTTGATTCATTGTGTCTTGAACAAAGACTGCATTCGATAATACTATAGGTCACCACATCTTTTTTTTTTTGGGGGGATATCTTTTAAGATAGATATTTTATTATTATGAATACCCGGTGGGAGCGATAGACTATGTACAATGTATTAAGGCTGATAAATGAAACGCTTGTTTTCTACGTCTGTTTTATCTTCAATCACAACATCCTCTTTTGTTGTATCCTTGTCATCGTTTGCTGGTGATTCGTTAAAGTGTACATAGCGTCTCCTATTATCGCGATTGAGACTCCATCCATAATAAACAAAAAGTAAGGCTGATATTCCTGTGGCTGTGAGAAAGCCTGCCATTGCACGTGTATATCGAGGTGGATCTCTCATCATGATGGGTCCAAGATAATTTCCAACTGTGATGGCTGCCACATGCGTCATCATGTAAAAGTTCATTTTGGTGGTTCCTGACACGTTGGTGGAGATCAAGGTCTGCAAACCGGATAGTGCAAATATGGTTGGCGCAATGCATACACCAAAGAGGCGTGCAGCAGGTGGTATAGGTGGCACAACAAGGAGAAGCAAGCCGACAAAAGGGACCAGCATAAAGAATGCAATCGTGAAAGCCACCTGGTGTTTACATCGTGTGTGTCGAATGATGTAAGCCAAGCTGATGTAAGCGATCATTTCATAGACGCTGCGTGGTATGTTGAGTAGGACCGAATTTAAGCTCTATACATTGTGATGGCGTCATTAGTATGTTCCTGACTCGATCCATGCATATAACCAACGTACCGAAAATCCCATTTCATGAATAATTTGAGAGCTGAAGTTACCAATACTTCCATTGGGCATGCTGATGAGAATAGAAATAACCACTTGGCAATAGAATCTTGATTCACACAAGGATTCACGGATATGATGCCATTGGATCGGTTGTGTCGTAGGTCGTCGTGCATCTTCAAGCACTTGCTGGGCTCTTTCCTTCTCCACCTTACTCAATGACAAGTACCGGGAATCAAGCGTATCCGGGAGAACAAAGAAAACAATCACACCACCGATGACTGAAAGAAGACCCCAAATAATGAAGCACCTAAATAAAGTGATTAGAAAGCTATGTATCATATGGAGCAACAATAGCCTTTACCATTTCCAAGGACTGAGACCTCCACCAGTGATGTGAGCCATAGCATAAGTAAATAAACTTCCTATTCCAATAGCCAATGCAATGGATGCATAAAGTAGACCAATATAGAAGGCTTGATGTGACCGAGGAAGAAATCGTTTGATGATCATGACAGTGGCAGGGAGAATGCTTGCATCAAATACACCAAGTAGTATACGACATGCAGCCAGCCTAGGAAACGAATCGCCAAGTGCCATCAACGTTTGCGTGGCTCCCCAAAGAAAAGTCGTTATACCAAGGAACTTGGACATCGGCACTCGTTGCATGATATAAGCCGAGGGAAGCTGCATTGTATAACACATATTAGCTTTATGGATATTCTGCTTGGATATTGATTGACTTACTTGAGATACTATTTGACCAATGTATAGCATAGATCCAAGCAAGCCAAACTGATCATGGCTGATGCCTGTATCACGGTATATTCCAAGTACACCAGCATAGTTGAGAGTCATCTTGTCAATTTGCTAGTTTCCACATTAGGATCATAACCATATTATTGAGCCACATAACGACATACACTTAGACACGTAATGACGAGCACTAATGGCAAGATCTTGAAAGCAATTTTGCGAACGAGTTGTTGGTCGTGGCGATTGCCAATGTCGCTCATGGGGTTGGCGTGTTTGAAATCAGAGTCTGCCATGGCTGCATATGGGAACCACCTTTGGTGAAAGATGCGGCGATAACGGCAAGTGATGCTGCAGGGATGTACATGATGATGGTGAAGATGATGATGTTGATGAGGATGAAAGAAAAGTGATTGGGTATCCCACACGTCGTACCGACCATGCATGAAATTCCTCCTACTCCTTATCCCCTATCTCCGCTTGTACCCCCTCGCTTCGCTCATATCCCATCTATAGCACTCTGCATGATATTTATTGTTGATTGTCTAGTTCCTTGCATACTTGAAGACCAGCATCAGCCAAATGCTCAAAGTCAGCAAGTTCATTGTACACTTGCGCACTTAGACGCAGGTACCAGTGACCATTGTGCTTGAAAGGTTGTCCGGTAGTGTGATGATCAAAAATAAGCTTGTGAAAGAATGATCGAGTAATGATTGCATCCGATAATCCAGCCTTGTTTTCAAAGGGTAGCTGCACATTGGCCATCGCCACTGTAAGCGTTTCCTCCTCATTCTCAATCATGTGCGTGCCCCATTTCTTGGCTACAAGTTCTCCTCCTTGACGTGCCAATTTGTTGCAGTATGCATGAATCGCTTCTTCGCCACCCAAAGATTCACGAAAATCAAGGGCTATAGCATACATAGTTTAGTCACCGCTATTGTACGTATCTAGGATACCACTTCCTCATCCATACCTGCATTGACACAAACAAAGTTGGTGAAATCAATTGTACCTGGCCATGCAAACTCGTCGCAAAATGTGCTGGAGCTTTGATCCACAGAATGATCTTGATACGATACATTGATCACGCTAGGATGCACAAGAGCTTGGTTGCGTTTGGGTACATACAAAATGGCAGCACCACGGGGAGCAAAAAGCCATTTGTGGCAATTACCAATAAAGAAATCTGGATCCGCTTGATGAAGATCTAAGGGAATTTGACCTATAGCAAAGGAAAAAAAAAAGTAGGTGAGTATGATTGGATCAACCATCTTCACACAACAACACCCAGCACACAAGGTGTAATGGATGGTGAATGTGTGCGAGATATACCAAGGGCATGGGCACCATCCACCACCGACAAGATGTTGTGTTCTCGACATAGTTGGATGACACGCTCAAAAGGAAATCGCACTGCAGGGACGGAGCTGACAGCATCAAACATAGCCATACGAATAGGCACATCAGGATCCTTGGCATGTTCACGATCAATGGTGCTCTTGACCGTATCATAGACTTGCTGATCGGTCATTGGATAAGCCAACTCGATCATCACCAGCTGGACGTTGCGTGTGTCCTTCAAGTATGCCATGGTGCGATCCACTGCATTGTATAGCGTATTGAACTAGTAGGTGTCTCGTGTCATTCATTCATGCATTGCCCATTTCAGGTTTAATCACACTCACTTACCACAAGCACTTTTTCAGCTTGCTTCAGGCTCAAACTGCGTACGACTGAATTGATGCCAAAGGATGCGTTGACAACAAATACCAACTCATCACGATCACAGTGAACGAGACGACTCAGGCGTTCACGTATCTTATCAAGTTCGGGCCAAAGGGTGAATTTGAGGAACCGGTCGGGATTTTGTTCAGCTTTAAGTTGCCATTCATGGCGCACCGCTTGAACGCTCCTTGGGCAAACACCGTAGCTGCCGTGGTTCATGGGCACGTAGCCATCTTCAAGAAGGAATTCATGTCTCAAAGCATGTCCGAATTTACGCTTGGTCAATGTCATTTTGTTGTGATACTATAAAAGGGGGATAACGGAGATAGAGAGAAAGAAAGAGAGCAAGCAGAGAATAAATAGATAAGGTGCGCGTTTAATTACGTATGCGAGAGAGCATTACGTTTGTTGTCGTTGCACAATGTGTTTGTGTAACCACCCAACAGGCCATTTGCTTTGCCCCTCTCTTTATTATGCATCCCATGCATGAATCTTACAATGACGACGGGAATCGTTGATTCAACAACCAATTTAATAAGTATATTCTTTGACAATGTACACGCTTGCCAACCATGCACCCTTTATCACAAAAGGTCTGCTCATCCTGCTTTGATCACCCAAAATAGCTGCTGACGGAGTTCCCACGGCAATGACCCTGTCATGATGATGATGATGCGTGACAAGTGGTGCCGATCATGATATCCCCCGTGGTATGGCGTGGAGTCATACCTTTGATAATACGTCAATAGGCCAGGTCATTTAGCACTATAAAGGAAATAAAACCAGATTAATAGTAGATGCCAAGTGCCATTCTTACGTATGTTCCGACAAATCTATGTATGCTTGTTTGCTATTTCGCATAACCTTAAAACAAATCGATTGGATGTGTAATCATCAACCCGTGATAATGAAATCATGCCGTAACAGTGAAAAGCAGCAGGTGGTATCAAGGTGATTATCCTATGATGGCTTGCAATGCATGCGTCAAGTTCAGCTGTGATCATCATTCTAAGCCTTGGCAAGCTACATGTATCTCAATTTGGAACCATGTTTATTGGCGCGCATCAATGGTAGTCGTTTTATAGGGTGGGCATCATTGTTAATGAAAGTGCTTCATTGTCCTGATGTCGCTCAATAGCTCATACTTTAAAGTCACGTGGCGCGGCGTTGCTATACAATGAATCGTTGCTATAGCGCGTTTCCATGACAACCACCATCCCCAAACCATGACACTTTTTTTCCAATCCAACATCATCAGGATGACAACAAAGAATAATCAGGATGCTATATGTTCCGATTTATTGGAGGAACGCAAAAAGCAAGTGTTGCTTAGTAGAAGAAACCAAGGATCTTGCCACCAGCGTGCTTGCGACGAGCTTCCTCGTGATCCATGATACCGGCAGAGGTGGTCAAAACAAGGTAACCGAATTGACGGGAGGGAAGCAAGTTGGAGGTCCACTTCTCAAGATCCTGGAGCTTGATGTTGAAGCGGGGGGAGATGACACCGCACTTGTTCAAACGGCCGTTGAGTTGGATAACGATCTTGCCAGAACGGTGGTCGTCGATTTCCTCAAACTCACCAATGTAGCCTATATCGATATATCGTTAGTCGGTCTGCCATTATCCTCATTTACGAAATTGGACGTACCGTGCTTCTGCATGACCGAAAGGAACTTGACAATGACCTTGGAGGAAGGGCGGATCATGACCTGGCGCTTACCACGGCGCTCGGCGTTGTTGATGGCGTTCAAGCAGTCGTTCAAAACAGAGACACGGACCATGTTATATAAAAAACAAGCTGTAAAGACGACGTGTATTGTATTAATAAAAGGTTCAAGGAGAATGGCATCTTCATCCCATGATGATGCATCCAATCAATCTCGCTTCAATACGTAAAATGTCGATAATATCATGATGCAGTCGATGGATCGATGAATGGATAGACGGATGGATGCATCATGTAAAAGGATGGATGCATGGATGAATCATTGATACATTACCTGATGGGTCAGCACGAAGAGGAGGAATCAACGGCTTGCCAGTACCCCTTGGAGAGATCAAGCGCACGCATAAGCCACACTGGATGGCAAAACTGTTTCACCGACACCATCTTCATGTCGCACACACACATACTTGAAAGGAACATGCAGAATAGAGTTGCGATTCTTTTCTCTCTCTCTTTTTATTATCAGCATGGTGAATACAATCTATTTAAAATGGTGGGGAAGGGAGGTTGAGGGGGATGTGAGATGATCTTGATCCATAATGAGCATTTTACCTGGAAACGGTAAATGTCGGGATGATCAATTCATGCAGCAAGGATGTATTCCAATAATGAGATAAAAGAGATAAAGTATAAGGAAGAAAGCAGGATATAGAGTGATAAGCAGGAACCTGTCATTGCACATGATTTAACATGACAACAAGGCGTGTGAGCCTAAAAGTAGTATTCGGAGAAGAAAGATAGAATCAATCAATCTGTTTGACACCTCTTCCACACTCACACACTCTCACACACTCACACACTCACTCACGCAATCGACGACTCATCCAACGCATGCGTAACCAGCACCATAAGTGGGCATTGGGTAAGACCAACTACTCTGTGTTATACTATGCACAACATGACTGATGGCAACCGAGCTTGATTAGGGCGTGAGTTTGACGACAATGCTCCAATGGCCATGGGGCCCAACGAGGTACCCGCCGAATGCGACCCACGTTGTATCCTGGTTTCCAAGTTGCACCGACAGACCATTGCCCATACCCTTCACGATTACTTTACGAGATTCGGTCAAGTCGAGCGAGTGGAGATAGAGCTTGACGAGGATCGTCGTTCAAAAGGTCGTGCTATTGTTCTCTTCGAGTAAGTTGAAAGGGTATCCTATCATATAGCATCAAGTAAAGCTCACGTATCTATGTACTTGTTTAGTCAACCACCCTCTGATTGCAGCTTTGTATTTTCAAAAGCAAGGATTGATGGTGTACCTGTTGCTATGAAGTTTGCACCAAAGGGATTTTCGAATGCACATCCATGGCGAGAGGCACCCAAGGAGCCGAATACTGCACGAATACCCGCAAAGCAATTATCGATGGGAGTGATGGTGGCTACCAAGGCCTTTGCAGAGATGTGGTCAGCAGCAATGAATGTGGAATTGATCATTGATTACGACGTGCGTACTTGCATTATTCTCTTTTCATACTTGGGCGAACGATATCGAATGCGATTTGACTTTGGCGACATTGATGGAATGATGCGACTCGAACGTGATGGATCAGCTATTTATCTTACGATTTCATTACAATATCCTCCCCACGTCAAGAGACAAAAGATGATGAAGGTGCCTGGTACAAGCGATCATTTGCACACACAGCGCAATTCGACAGCGAGAGCATGGGAACGTGTTGTGGATATTCCAGTTGACATGAATGCAAAGAGACGCTTGGAAGCTGAAATTGCCAACAATACCAAAGCCAAACGTAGTCCAGTACCACCTATACCACCGGCTCATCGTATTGATTTGGGTGGATGGTTGACATTGCGTATCAAGCTTGATCCTCCTGAATACATGCAGCCTGCATTACAAGACATGTTAGCCCAGGGAGCTCTATTCAACCTTATACCACGCGATTATCAAAAGGAACGACGACTCTTTTTACGTGTTATTCCCGGCTCAACATTGAATATCAAGGATCACATCTATCGAGCCACCAAAATCAAGGATTTCGATGTATTATACGCTCTTGAATCAGCTGTATCACGGCATCAAGTCGAATCAGCAAACATGGATGACAACTTTTACGACATGATGAATCAGCTCGAACCATGGATCGCTGTTAGTCTATTGACGTTATTGATGGAGCATGGTGCATTGGTACGCAATCCAGCCGAGTTTTGTCACAACATTTACAAGCAAAAACGTGGCAAGATCAATCATCGGCAACATATTCCTCAGCATTGCATGGCGACTCGA
Source organism: Lichtheimia ornata (assembly GCF_029851405.1). Classification (NCBI taxonomy): domain Eukaryota; kingdom Fungi; phylum Mucoromycota; class Mucoromycetes; order Mucorales; family Lichtheimiaceae; genus Lichtheimia; species Lichtheimia ornata. The sequence goes on from NW_026695340.1 coordinate 217,618, forward strand.
AAGGTCTTTGTCACGCCAACGACCATGTACCTTCAACCACCCGTTGTTGAAGTCACCAATCGTGTTGTTCGTCACTTTGAGCAATACGCTGATCGCTTTCTTCGGGTACAATTTGTTGACGATGGAATGAGACGCATGCCAGCATCCTTTGGTATCGACCACAATGAAGCTTTATATGATCGAGTATACAAGGTCTTGCGAGATGGCATCCAAATTGGCACACGGCGCTATGAATTCCTGGCATTTTCAAGTTCACAGCTTCGAGGCCATGGTTGTTGGTTCTTCGCCCCCACGCATGAATTAACTCCAAAGATGATCCGTTCGTGGATGGGATCATTTGATCATGTAAAAATCATTGCCAAGAATGCCGTGAGAATGGGACAAGTAAGTAAGATAAACAAACAAGGTGATTATATATGATTTGACTGACAACATCCATCCGTATCCTAGTGCTTTTCATCGACTACCCCGACAAAGGATTTGGATATCAGTCAAGTGGAGATCATTGATGACATTGAAGCCAACGGCTATTGTTTCTCGGATGGCATTGGAAAGATATCACCTGCATTGGCTCGAGAAGTGGCAAGCTTACTAAAGCTGGATCATCCGCCAAGTTGTTTTCAATTTCGGTTGAGTGGTGCCAAAGGTGTGCTCGTCGTCTCCAATTATTTGAGTGGCAAGAGGCTTCAATTACGACCAAGCCAAATCAAGTTTGAAGCCAATTATACCATGTTTGAAGTGATCCGTGTATCGCGTTTCCTACCAGCATACCTCAATCGACAAGCTATCATTCTATTATCAGCATTGGGTGTCAAGGATAATGTGTTCATGACTATGACAAAGAACGCAATGGATGCAATGGATCTCATGCTCAAGAACCCGTCCACGTCTACACGCCTCTTGACTCAGAATTTGGATGAATTTGGTACAGCACGTGCAATGATGGCCATCATCAACTCTGGTTTTCTCGAACGCCAGGATCCCTATATCACCAACCTGCTCAAACTCTTTCGTGCATCACGAATGAAGGATCTAAAGGAGAAGGCAAAGATTCAAGTGCCAAAGGGTGCATTTCTCCTTGGTGTCCTTGATGAGACCGATTCATTGGAGCCAAACGAGGTGTTTTGTCAAATCTCAGAGAGTACCCTTGGATCAAGTCAGCCCATACGACGTGTCATTGCGGGTGATTGTATTATTTTCCGCAACCCATGTTTCCATCCTGGCGATATTCGTGTGGTTACAGCTGTCGATTGTCCAAAGTTACGCCATTTATGTGATGTGATTGTATTCCCTGCAAAAGGTTATCGAGACCTTCCTAGTATGCTTTCGGGAGGCGATTTGGATGGTGATGATTATACGTAAGTGATATGGATCATCTCAATTTGACATGATCTAATTCGTTTGTTCTATATAGGCTTATTTGGGATCCATCGTTAATTCCACCCAACCGGAACTTTGAACCACTTGATTATACACCAGAGGAGCCCATGGAGGTGGATCGCGTCAAGATTTCACATATCCAAAAGTTCTTTGTCAATTACATGAACAATGATAGCCTGGGTCAGATCGCACATGCACACTTGGCAACAGCCGATATGTCACCCATGGGTGCTCAGGATGGCCGATGTATTCGTTTGGCACAGCTACATTCACGTGCAGTTGGTAAGTTTATTGAGATGGCAAGAAAGGAAAAGGAGACTAACATCTATCTATCTATTAGATTTCCCAAAGACAGGCAAACCTGCCATTCTTGAAGAAGATCTACGTGTGCGCGTATTCCCTGATTTCATGCAAAAGAAGGACAAGGAAAGCTACAAGTCCGAAAAGGTGTTGGGACGTATTTACCGATCAATCAATCAAGAGGATTATGAGCATTATCGTGAAAAGCTTGTACACTTGGAGGGAACGACATACGATGTACGATTGTGGACAGACAATATGGAGCCATACATTCTTCAAGCACGTGAAATCAAAGCCGAGTATGACCGAGACATTCAATCACTCATGAATCAATATGGCGTGTATACCGAAAGCGAGTTGATTTCAGGATTTGTAATGGAATGGGGCCAAATACCAGATACAAGGAGCAACACATTTGAGCTATGCAAGCGGATGATGCGAGCGGTGACATCGTTGCGTGAAAAGTACCGCCGAGAGCACTTCATCAAGGATCTCATTGGCGACCGACCTCTATACCAAGCCAGTGATGAAGATCGTATGCATTTGGAGACGAAGGCTGCCGCTTGGTACTATGTCACTTACCATCCTGAAGAGCGACGACGTGCACACTCTGGAAGTGATTTTATCAGCTTCCCATGGATACACTTTGACTTGCTTTGTGAAATGGCACGTCGCAATACCCATCGTGAGGTTCTTCCTCGCATGTACCAAGCGCTTGATGAAAAGACCATTCAGAGCTATCGACAAGGCGATTTGCAATGGGTTGAGGATATTCAAATTAAAGAAGAGGACGAAGAAGATGAGCAAGAAGAGGATGAGAGTGACGAAGAGGACGAAGAAGAGGATGAGAGTGATGATGATAGCAACCATCAAGGCAACGATTCTGGTACCGAGGAAGCGGAGCATCCAGTGTTCGAGATCAAGATTGCAGATTTGAAAAAGTTTATTTCACAAAGAACAAGCAGCAACGTAGCAAAGTCAATATCCTCATCCAACATTTTACCGTCACCAAGCAGCTCAAAGTCTCATACCATTGAACGAAAGGCTGACAGCATTCAGCAACCACACAAACCCGATTATGTACATCTGAAAAGCGACCACACCGATGAAGAGATGGCCAAAGTTCTCTTTAGTTAATTCACACATCCGCCACCATTTACATCCAATACAACATTGTATCATTGAATTTGCATCTTTATTCCAAATGGGTGCTTTTTGCGTCAAAACCACATCCCCACAACTTTATCTAGTATCACAACAATCTCATATCATGCATTAAAAACTTTTATAACGTTTCCACCTCTCTCTCAATTTTAGTAAATGATAAATAGTTGCACAATGGAAAGCAATTACATTAGCGTATTACTATGTATCTTCTAAGCCATACACTCCAAAATCCAGCACTTCAAACGACGTGACATCATCCCTAAAGCGATATCTATCAGTCTCAGAAACACTTTAGAAACAAAAGAGCAATGTTTACCTATGAACGGTGGCGACGCAACGTCGTTGATCAAAAGCGACACGCCAAACACCCGATACGTTTGTAATAAGATCACAGACATGTTTGCCGGTATTGATATCCCACATTTTGAGACCGCCTTCGGATCCTGAGATGACCATTTCGTCATTGTGTTGGAAGCAAGTGATGGCGCTGATATGACCTGTGAGGACGTGTTGACATACACCTGTTTCTGGAGACCATACACGAAGCGATGCGTCTGCTGCAGCTGATACCAAGTACTTTGATGTTAAACCCAACAAGCCAACGAGGATGGCATGACCATCGAGCACCTTGAGACAATGACCATTTTCCATATCCCAAATGCGTACTGTGCTGTCCATGCTTCCACTCATGCAATGTTGACGTTCTGCATCGATGACGACTGAATACACTTTTTGCACATGGCCTTCCATACGATGCAGCATTCGACCTTCTTCCACATTCCACACGCATACTGTGCAATCGTAACTTCCACTCACTAAACGATTACCATGGGCTGCGAGCGCACGCACCGAATGTTCATGGCCTGTAAGTGAATGCATGAACCAACGAGGACCCCCTTCACCATGATAGGTCTCATTGTTGTTCATTTGTTCATCATCCAAATCGGGTAATCGCCAAACACGCAGCGTTGCATCACGCGAACCAGTGACAATGAGAGGCACACTAGGCTCAAGACGTCCATTGACCATGGTAGGTTGCACGATTTGAAGACAGCGTACGGTGGATGTGTGACCAATAAAGACATGTGTGCAAAGACCTTTGGCGATATCCCAAACACGTACTGTACGATCGGTGGATCCACTGACGAGGGTGTTTCCAACATATTGTAATGCCCACACACCACCTTCATGTCCTGTTAATGCATGTCGTAGCTGGCCCGTGCGAGTGTCGTACACATGAATATGGTGGTCGTCGGCACCAGAAATGATCTTGTCATCATCAAATTGTAAGCACGTGACTACCGTTCTCGGTGGATGGCCTTGGAAACGAATACGGCGTGCTCGTCCTCGTCGCCAATTTTGTCGTAATGTGTATTGTCGACGATAGATTTCCTTGTATCGATTGATGCCACCACCACCACCACTACCATCATCCACGTCCATGGGATCTTCATTGCCATCATCATTGTTATCCATCATATGAGAAGGCAAAAGTCGATCACGCTGCAAGAGCCGTTTCCATGTGGCTGGATGTGAATCCACTACCGAACGCCATTTGCGACTGACACAGGCTGCTCGACAAAGCGTAAGGGCATCAAGATAGCTAATGACATTCAATGCTAATTCCAGGGGTAACGAGGCAAGAAAATCCCTTTTGAGAACAGGGGTCACCATGGCATTGACAAATTGCAACGTATCGGTAGGGGAGCGTTTCAACAATTGGAATAGAATGTAACTCTGCAAACTAGGTGCAAGGGAATCATAAGCATGGACCATATCTGGAAGCTGTCGTAAGGCATCACTAGTGACCATGGGTAGTAATCCATCTTCTTCATCATCCAAGTAAGGGGATGGCATGTTGTTGGCGGTGGTGGTTGTTGTTGTAATGGTTGTTGTTGTTGTTTCCAATTTCACTCGTTTCTTGCTATTGCTTTGATGGTGGTGGTGGTAGTATCCATTGCCATTGGTGGTAGTGGCATCATCATCTTCATCTTCCATGGGTGTGGTTACAAATGTTGACATGGAACCACGGCGTTTGCTTGTATGATCCTGTATACGGCGGCGGCGGCCAGCAGCAGCAGCAGCAGCAGCAGCAGAAATTTGATCAACATCCATTGACATAGTACTCCTTATCCAGTCTAATCTCTGATGTCTTACCTTGTATCCTTCATGAGATGGCTGTTGATAGATGCTCATCGATCTAAAAGACAAAAGACTCGGAGGGGTGGTTGCTCGGGCCAAAGGGTATCGCATGGTGGGATAAAAAGAAGACGAGGACGAGGACGGCGACTCGGTCTGTGAGATGTTGGAATGAGCTGGAGTCGATGGCAAAATAGCAGTTGCTGGTGGTGGTGGTGGTAATGACGGTGGTTGAAGGGTTGTGCTTGAGGATGTGGTATGCATGGTAGATGGATGAGATGTGGGGGTATTTGAATGTGTCATGCGTGGAGTAGGTGGAAGCATTTACGGGGGACAATGTCAAATGGGGGGAATTATATACAAGTGAGAGAGAGAGAGAGAGAGAGAGAGAATAAGTGCTGCTCTGCAAGAAAACAAAGAGAACTTGGCAAGATAGATTGATAGTGTTATGAGGAGGACTGATGAATCAGACTAAAGCATCCAATCCGTTGAGTGAGTAAAAAAGAGAGAGAAAGAGAGAGAGAGAGAGAACAAAAAAAGGTGAGAGGGGATGGTATTATAAAAAGAAAGAAAAGGAAATACAGGAGAAGTGTGCTGTGTGGGTGTGTAAAGCGGGATAACCAAGTTGTGTGTGTGTGTGTGTGTGTGTGTGTTTTTGATGGAGGAAAAAGAATGCACAACCCTCTTTTGTTGCTGACTCGCCCGACAACGGATGATGATAATGACCCCCTTTCTCCCACACCACAAGTCATCAGTATAGCTATCCCTTGTCTGCAAAGAATGATATGCGCCTGTTGCGAGGGAAATCCAAATAGGTAATAGATGATCCTTTTTTCCACTTTCCCTCTCTCTCTCACTCTCTTTCTCAACAACAACAACAACGTGCCACTCACATTATGCATATGCATCCATCCCACACATTTCTCTTTCTCCCTTTTCTCATCCGACTCCCATAATTCTTCAATTGTATCTCGATTTCCATCTCCCTTTTGATAATTAAAAGCAGCGCTGTATGTGAATTGCAGATGGAGACGGAGCCTGTATCCTTGCATTGGTTACCCATCGCACGAATTTATTGGCCCTGGTGATTTACCAGAGAGCACCACACACCCATCACACCACTTTTCCAAGGGCGTGCGTGTTTATGTATAAACCAAGACACCCTTTTTACCCATTCACATCAAAACGTATAGAACTATGCAGAAGCATTTCATCTATTACTTTCAAAGCGCGACCCATACTTGCGAATGACCGACGTCAACATGTAACAATAATGCGTGTGTATTACATCAAAGTGCATTGGTGTATTCGCAATGGGTGCTGTTAGGTGGATAATCGAATGCCACCCTTCATCCGGTTTGTCATACAAAAGAAGCGTCCCCTTGTTTTACCGGCATTTGATGTATGATGGCTGCAACAACAATCGACCACTCACAGCTGAGTCGGTTCCTTTTTTGCGCTTTGCAACAAGCACATCCATTGGTCTGGTGCTGACAAAGGAAGCAGCTATTGAGAGTTGTGGCTGAACCCAATATGTGTTGCATTGAATTACAGAGAAAAGGGTGACACATGCTCTATTGTTTTCGGTATCCTTCTCGTTGGCCAAGTGACACCTTTTTTGGATGTTGGGTGTCGGCTTTAGGTGGCGATCAGCCAATCTATCCTTGTGCGGGGAATTGGCATCAGTAAGCAAGTGTAGCACAGGTTCATCATCATCATCATCAAACCTAAGCACAACATCATTGGAATGCATTATCAAGAGACAAGGCAAGGAGTCATAGCAGTAGTAAAAAGAACGATGCATGAATAAAGTTAATTTTAAATCCATAGTGCTTTCACACACCCACATCCACCATCTGCACATGAGACATAAAAGCACCATAAGCAGCATTGGTGTATCACTCAAGTGGTTGAGTTGCTTTGTCATCCAGCCAAGGGACATTTGATTGGCCTCCACAAGCCAGCTTCCCCAGCAAATTCACGTAAATGATTGGGGGGTCTCATGCATTGCGTGTGATATTTCAACAGAAAAATATAGCCCTCTTGTCCCCCACCCCGCAACCTATAAAAGACGTTGACTTTTCAGATCTTGCTGCTGTTTCCTTGTCTCTCTTTTCCACTCTTCATTTGAAAAGACAACCCCCTCACTCTTTATCATCATGTCCAAGAACGTTTTGACCACCTCTAACGGCAACCCTGTCGAGAACAACCAAACCTCCCAAACCGCTGGTCCCTGGGGTCCTGTGTAAGTCATCCTCTTTTTACTATAATTGTTCATATCCATATAACTCAACTTTTTCTTATACACATACAGCCTTATTCAAGACTTCCACTTGATTGACAAGCTTGGTATGATCACTTTTATTCCCACTTGAATCACATGCTGACATAATTTTTTATATAGCTCACTTTGACAGAGAGCGTATTCCTGAGCGTGTTGTCCACGCCAAGGGTGCTGGCGCCCACGGTGTCTTTGGTAGGTTTCACCCCCCGCTCTTTTCAACCATTGCGACGATTTTGGACTGCATGCTTACAATGAGACACAATAGAGGTCACCCATGACATTAGCCATCTTACCAAGGCCAAGTTCTTGAGCCACATTGGCAAGAAGACTCCCGTCTTCCTTCGTTTCTCGACCGTTGGTGGTGAGAAGGGTAGCGCTGATACTGCTCGTGACCCCCGTGGTTTCGCCGTCAAGTTCTACACTGAGGAGGGTACGTATGATTGAGCCGTGTGTGTGTGTGTGTGTAATGTAGTTGATTCATTGGATTCTCACGCGATGCATTGTATCTAGGCAACTGGGATATGGTTGGCAACAACACTCCCGTTTTCTTTATCCGTGATCCTTCAAAGTTCCCTGGTATGTTGAATTTGATTCAGTGTGTCAAATCTTTTGTATCGCCGAAATGCTCATCAACGATCGGGTATTTCCGTTTACAACAATTATAGACTTCATCCACACCCAAAAGAGAAATCCTCAGACCAACACCCCCGATCCTGGTAAGTTATACTAAAAAATCATCTTGTGTGGGAAAAAGTTTTTACTCATACCATCGTCCTTGTCAATGCAGACATGTTCTGGGATTTCCTCTCCTTGGTCCCTGAGTCCATCCACCAAGTCTCCATCCTCTTCTCCAACCGTGGTACTCCCGATGGTTACCGCCACTTGAACGGTTACTCCTCCCACACCCTCAAGCTTGTTGATGCCAACGGCAACTTCAAGTATGTCAAGTGGCACTTCAAGACCGATCAAGGTATCAAGAACTTGAAGGCTTCCGAAGCTCAACGTCTTGCTGGTGAAAACCCTGATTACGCTACCGCTGATCTCTTCAACGCCATTGAGCGTGGTGAATATCCTTCCTGGTCCGTCTATGTCCAAATCATGGAGCCTGAGGATGCCAAGAAGTACCGCTTCAACCCCTTCGATGTCACCAAGATTTGGTCTCATAAGGTAAATTATCGCGAGCCATGTGCTGTTGGGAAAAAAAAAGAGAGGCAACGAGAGAGATGTGTGTGTACAACGTATGTATCTCACACATATACGATGATGATGGTAATAGGATTATCCCTTGCACCCTGTTGGCAAGATGACTCTTAACCGCAACCCTGAGAACTACTTTGCTGAGGTTGAGCAAGCTGCTTTCTCCCCTGCTCACATTGTTCCTGGTATCGATATCTCTCCTGATCGTATGCTTCAAGGTCGTCTTTTCTCGTACCCCGATACCCACCGCCATCGCTTGGGTGCCAACTACACTCAAATCCCCATCAACCAACCCAAGTCGGTTGTTGCTAACCACCAACGTGATGGTTTCATGGCTGGTAAGTGTGTGTGAAAAAGTTGTTGTTGTGACATGTGAGAAACTCACTCTTCATCTTTTTTAGTCAACGGCAATGGTGGTGCTGCTCCTAACTATGAGCCCAACTCTTTCGGTGGTCCTTACCAAACCAATGTTGCCGCTACCACTTTCTCTGCTGAGGAAGTCTCTGGCTTGACTGGTCGCTTCACCTATGAGCTTACCGATGATGACTTTGTCCAAGCTGGTGATCTCTACCGCTTGATGCCTGCTGAGGAGAAGACCGACCTTGTTGAGAACATTGCTGGTCACCTCAAGAACGCCAAGAAGCACATCCGTGAGCGTCAAATTGCCCACTTCAAGCGTGCTGATCCTGAATACGGTCAACGCATTGAAGAGCTTATTGCTGCTGCCCTCTCCAAGGCTTAAGCATCTTTTCACAACCCACTCACAAATATCATCTCCCTTTTTTTACTCTCTCACAACAACCACCACATAACTGTAAAATTGTTTCGCTTTATCTCTCCCTCTACCTCTGTACCTAGTGGACACACAAAATAAATGCATACCGAGTATCGGATGCTTTTGTACAACATGATTGAATATACAAGTCGCGGCTTTATTCGGGTGATTGTTTTCGTTTCTCCACCCAGGGTATATGCATAAGCGGTGTGATACCCTCCTTCGTACTATCATGCAAACCCAAGTACATCCATCACCTTCCTTATGGTTAGCATCAGCCTACTATACATAGAATGCGTGGAAAGGATATATAATTCTTCACATTACCCATCACCATTAGCTTCCATGTCGCCATTTTGCTTGTTATTGTGTCACCGCATAGCAACTCACACGTACAAATAAACAAGGGTGGTCCAATACGAAGTGTATTTTCGTGATCAACGACTTCATGATACAACGTGGGTAAACAAGCTGCGGCTTGCAATCGGGCAATTCATAATAGGAGGGACGCACGTTGTTGTCATGGCAACCGAGCGTTGATTTTTGGAGGATTCCATAATCTTAATTACCCTGATTACTCCAAGCATGATCCCTTTTGTCGATCTTCTTTTTCGATATTGTATTCGGGTATCATTAACAACATCATTAAGACGCGATACATCATTCAACATAAAGTCAGCATGCTTGTATGGGCAAATGTGATCATTTGATATCATAAATCTAGAACCTGGTGCATGGTGGGGTGAGAGGAATAGTAAGAGATGATATCTTCATGGCCGTTTAAAGATGATAACATCCCAGGCCATATCGCAAGCAATATTTTCATGCCTTAAAGTGTGAGTCTATCACCTTAAGGGATGATTTGAGATGACCCCACCACATCCTCTTGATTGAGCCAATCATCATACTTGTACGTATCCAATTATCCAACGCCTTTATTTATGCAAATGTCATCCATTCAAAACATTCTTTGATGCTGATTTCTACTCGCTGGAGGTTTCAGAAGGAGGGATGAGGACTGTTCGATAACGTGGCAGATTCTTGTGCAGCCTGTGGAACGCTTCAGTGATTCCATCCTCGGTCTAATAAGTTCCCCAATCCATCGTGTCAGCAGTGTTCTTATCATATGATTGGTGGTTGTACATGTATTCTACTTACCATGGGAAGCTCTTCAATTTGAGGTCGGATGTTATGCCGAGCAGCAAATTCAAGCATAAGGGTATTGATCTTGCGACCTCCTAGGATAGCACCTGTGAAGTTCTTTTGATCCAACAAAAAGGGAAGGATCTTGCCGAACTTGATCTCGTTGGGCGGGATGCCCACAAGTCTAAAGTTACCATTCCTTTTTTGGTCATGTGCACGGTTAGTACTACTTTTTGTCTGTGCACACACACTCAAAATCCTCCATTGACAACTTACGGCTTGAGAAGATCCAAGTACATGTCATAATCCAAATCACCACTGACAGTGCTGAGAATCATATCAAATTTTTCAGCCTTTTCAATAAAATCGGGAGTAAAGTCTTTTGAACACCAATACTCATGCGCACCAAATTTACGTGCCTCTGCTTCCTTGTCCTAAAAATGCACAACATTGGTCATTACTATATCCAAGCCAAAGGGTCCTATCATCATGATCACTACTTACTCTACCACTTGAGATGGCTACGACATGGCATCCCCATGCACGTGCAAATTGAAGTCCTAGGTGGCCTAGCCCTATAATTTCATCAGGTTCAGATCATGTTTAGGCCGATCGAATGATATCACAGACCTCCAATGCCGACAATGCCGATACGTGCTGTTGGAGAAAGGTTTGCACCATACATGGCAGAAAACACTGTTGAACCAGCACACATGAGAGGACCAGCGTATTTGGGTTCAATGGATTTAGGGATCTTGTATACGAATCTAGAATGGAACAACGAGATCAGCCATCTATGGTTGTATACTACACGTTGCCATGGCAACATCTTCTTACCTTCCATCGCATACAGCAGCATAGGCGTAACCATTGTTGGTGCCTTCAGGGAACATTTTACGTTTACGGCACATGATATCATCACCCGAATGACAGAGCAAGCAGCTTTGACAGGATGACTTCATGTAGGCAAACCTATTGAAAGAATCATGAGCCGTCATAATCATCATGATGATGCTGTGTAGACTTACCCAACCACATCTCCAGGAACGAGATGATCAACTTTGGGACCCACTTCTACGATTTCACCAACCGCTTCGTGGCCAAGGATTGTACCTGGTGTAGAGGAAAACAAGACATCGGTATGGCAAACGCCACATGCTTTGATCTTGATGTACACTTGATTCTCGTCTAGAGGATCCGCATGGTATTGGATCTTTTCAAAGACATCAGGCTTGTCGCTAGAAAGGATGAATACCATAAGTATGCATATATGTATAGGTGTTGACATGGAAAAAGTTGTATCTTACGTGGTGGCAAAGGCATCAATCAGGTATCCAGTGGCGACCATGTTTTAATTTTGATTGCTTGTTGACTGTATTGGATCGATAGACATGAGGTTGTGGGGGAGGGTTTATATATCCAATGGACCAAAATCAGATTGGCATTTTTCTGGATGGATAACGCGCACATAAGGTACCGCATGTGTCGTGTACAAAAACCGGCCTGATGGTGACACCACACCATACACCCCCACATACAAAGCATCCAATAATGGGGGAAGCCAAAAAGAGAATGACATGACAGGTTAATTGTGCAACACAACACACACAGCCTCCAAGCCTTACCCCCAACCTTACAAGATGATCTCGATATGCTTTGACACTCGACTCCCAAAGACGCACAGATGCGGCAAGTCAACAAATAAGAAACGTTCCCAGTAAAGTGGATTAAGATTAGGGAGTGACATTGCTGTGCGCCACAAATGTGATCACGGATCGACATTATCCATCTTCGAGCTAAGCATCAACATCATTCATATGCATAATCCAACAACGCATCTCGTAGCAATATGATCTCAATACCATCTATGAAGTTTAATGACATTGATAGCTGAACAGGATGATTGCATATGAATTCGCTTTTACTTGATGATGGTGATGGTGTGTGAGGCATCATGATGAATGGTGGGTGGGAATGCAAGATAGGTTATTGTAAGCCTCAGCCCACTCTAATGGACGCCCCTAGTTGCCGGACCCAATACCCCCAGAGTTTCTTTGTTTGATCATGTGTGCTACTACTTTGCTTGCATAAAAGTAAATGCCCACGTAACTAAGGTTTCCTACTCGGGTTTATTATAAGGCTTCTACAACTTCTTTGCTAGTGTAAATGTAACTAAGGAATCGTAACTCTGGTTTCTTGTAACTGCTTGCATAAAAGTAAATGTCCACGTAACTAAATTTCCGCCTTGGGCTTCTTACAATACCATTACTGCTTCGCTTGCCTAAAGTAAATGTCTACGTAACTAAGTTTCCAACTCTAGTTTATAATACCACTTCTACTTTGCTTGCCTAAAGTAAATGTCCACGTAACTAAGTTTCCGCCTTGGGTTTCTTATGATACTACGTACAAGGAGAGATGCACGTGTTGGTGCAGTATTGATCGAGGGTATGTAATTGAACATGGTGTGTACTACGGCGATAGCGCCCCATTACTTTAATTGCATGTGCGTTGTGACCACCTATCAGCAACGTGAAACGACTACAGCAACAACATACATTGCTATTGAAAACGTGAATGGGTCAAAAGTCGATTATAGAACGCAAGTCAATGTGACACTACTGCTGTACCAGCACATGAAGCATGAAAAAAGCACGTAACACGTTACACTAACGATCGAGAGACAATGCAGATAATGAACACCTTTCACACCTTAAATCACTTAGTAACGAGCAGACACTAAAAAAAGAAGAGAGCAATATCGTTCCTGCTATTTTATTCCATATGATAATCGTATCCAATGAAAAGAGGCAAGGAATGGCTATTATGGACAAACAAGAGCAAGGGATTGCATTAAGAAGACTGTTGCTGCTGTGCTGACTGTAAAAGAGCAATCAGAGGATGGGTACCATTGGATCCATTTTCAGTTGAATTCGATGCAACAGGTTGCTGTGGTGGAGGTGGAGGGGGTGCAGCAGCCGAAGACGATGAAGCATTGTTGTTGGGATTTGCCTTTTGAAGCATGGCTAACAAAGGAGGCGTTGTCGGTGCATTGGTAGTTGACGAAGTATCATTGTAACGAGAATCGGCTTGTCTAAGCAATGCAAGCAATGGATGTGATTCTGGAGCAGGTGGAGGGGCCTGTTGTTGTTGTTGTTGTTGTTGTTGTTCAATGACATGATGTGTACCGTTTTCGGTGGTGGATTCAGATGCATTTGCTTGCTGAGGAGAAATACCAAGAAGTGATTTGAGAGCTGAAGATGGTTCAGGGGTTTCATTGGGTGGCGTGGTTGCTGCAGTGGTTGGAGTTGCTGGTGATGTAGTTGATGCAGAGATACCAAGCAAGGATTTGAGAGCAGCGGATGGTTCGGCAGCACTGTTATTGTCGTTGGGAGGTGATGGTGGAGAAGACGACGACTTGTCGGATTGTGTCACGTTGTTGTTCTTGTTCTTCTTACGATGACCATTAGCCTTATTCTTGGTTGGCTTGCCGCCGCCGCCTTTGGCTTTTTGTTGCTCTTTACGCAAAATGGGAAGGGCGAGCTTAAGTTTGCTATACATCACAATATCAGCCATAACGGATAGATAACCACCCATTCATTATCCTTATCCTTATCCTTATCCTTACCTTACAAATGGGACGACCATATAAAATCTACCACGTGATCCAGGTTTCAATCCAGGCAAATCATCCAACTTGAACCATTCCACTTGCTACATGCGTGTATAAAAGATATAAGCGTGTGATAATGGACATGACCTTATTCCCAATACACATACACTAATTTCCTTTCTCGTCTGTGGCATAAACTTGGTATCTTCTGGCACACCACAAACAATATACAATCGGATGGACTGCTCACGAATCGTGCATTGGAGATACGTATCCCGAATCAAAGGTGAAATATCATAGCCTGTTTCTTCCATCACCTACCAAGACACAATGAATGAGTCATATCCTTTGAACCCAATCCAATGATAAAGAAAAGTACCTCTCGAATAGCACAATGATCATATTCTTCATCTTGATTGATCTTTCCTCGAGGAAAACTCCATCCTGACTTGGAACTCCATCCCTTGACGAGTACACACTTGTCCAGATTCTCATTCAATAAAATGGCACCACACACCGGTATCCGAAACCTATACTGCATGAAATCCGCATATGCTCGTTCATGTTGATGCGCCCATTGCTTGAGAAGAGGGCAATGCTTGAAAAGTAAAAAGAAAACAGGGTTAAGGATTGTATCATCATCATCCATCAGCACACAATGAAAACGGTATAAAGGATATTTTTCTCTGAAAAAGTCTTGAGTTGAAACGATTGCAAGTTGGGTTGCAAGAGACGAACAAAGTCTTCATAAAACCAGTGTGCTTGCTCGACTTGGAAACAAATACGATGTGGCGACTTCAACTCTGCTTCTGGTACGTTGATGATGAAACGTCTGTGAAGGGGAGGGGGAGAACAAGGGTCGATGGAGGTCAACATTAGTTGCTTCCCTTTTGGTCGTACACCCCACACAACCACCCGACAAGCTGCCAATCGTTACGTTGATAGATCATCTAGGATTTCTTCAAAAGATGCCGTTGCCAGTGCGTTGGTCTGCATGAGCATGGTAATGGGTTGTGTGTGTGTGTGTTGGTGGTATATATAGATAGGTGTAAAGAAAGACAAGTGAGCGGATAAGCGAGTGGGTGAGTGGGTGGGTGAATGAATGAATGTGTGTGTGTGTGTGCCTGCCAAAGTGACTGCAACCCTCTCCCTCTTTTTCTTTTTCCTTTGTACTTTTACTCTTTATGCTCTTGGTCACTTTGCGTTGTATCGCTCGTCAGTCAACACGATATTACTCTTCAACGGCACGAGGTAATTCATGGCCGTATTGCATGCATGTGTATGTTCGTAGTGCTCATGGAAACGACATTGTCAGCTGCTGTCTTACCGTCGTCAAGGATCACCGAGCCGTTGGAAAAGCGCCTGACACACCTTGTTCAACGTCATGATATCCTCCTATCAAAGTTAAACAGCAGCACACTCGAGTCCAAAGAACTTGTCCAAGTATCCAAGGAGTTGGCAGGTCTATCCAATGTCAAGACACTCTATGGCGACTGGGAGAAAAGTACCAATGATCTTGTACAACTTCATGACATGCTATCTTCTTCCGAGAGTCAAGACGAGGAAATGGTTGAAATGGCCAAGGAAGAGTATACCGATATTATGGGTCGTATTGGTGAAATTGAACGTGATCTAGTGAGCGAGTTGGTGCCAAAGGATGCTGCAGACGAGGCAAGTGCCATCCTCGAAATTCGTGCAGGTGCTGGCGGTGATGAAGCGGCTCTCTTCTCAGCAGATATGGCTCGCATGTATGAAAGGTTTGCTCAACTACAGCGATGGAAATGGGAAATCTTGTCAAAATCAGAAGATGCAGGATTCAAAGGACTCAAGGTATATAGGTGCAGTGATGGGTTCTTGAGATATTACAATGCTCATGTTCATTTGTTGTGAATAGGATATTACAGTCAACATTGCTGGTCAAAATGTGTTTGGATTGATGAAATATGAATCTGGTGTCCATCGGTAAATATTCTTCATATGTGTATGCGTGTGTGGAAGAAGGAAAGAGGAAGAAAAATAACTGCGTTTGATATATATATAGGGTACAACGTGTTCCTGCAACTGAATCACAAGGTCGCATACATACATCAACAGTGACGGTTGCTATTCTGCCACAGCCCACCGAGGTATGTGTGTGTCTCTTTTTTTCTCCTTTGATTTCCCAAGCTTAATACTTTATATATAGGTGGATATCCAAATCAAAGACTCGGATCTTCGAGTAGACGTTTATCGTGCATCAGGTGCTGGTGGTCAACACGTCAACACAACCGATAGTGCCGTTCGTATCACCCATATCCCTACTGGTATTGTTGTTGCTATGCAGGATGAACGATCACAACACAAGGTAATATCCAAAATGGGTGATGAGGATGATGGATGGTAATATTAACTATTTATGGTAGAACAAAGCTAAGGCACTCAAAGTGCTTCGAGCCAAGATTTATGACATTGAGCGAGAAAAGACTGACAAGGCACGACGTGATTCAAGAAACAAACAAATCGGCAGTGGTGACCGGTCGGAAAAGATCCGCACGTACAATTTTCCTCAGGTGAGAGAGAAAGGGAATGAAGGCACAAGGGTGTATATAAATGAGACTGATACAAATGACGGCGTTACATAGAATCGAGTAACCGATCATCGCATTAATTTGACATTGTATGAATTGGAACCTGTGATGATGGGAGAGGGATTGATGCGGGTCATTGAACCTCTACGTGAGCACCATTTACAAGAAAGTTTATTAGAAGAAGATCAATAAAGAGATACTTTTAGAAGAATATCCTGTGTAACCTAAACGAATGCTTGATCAAAATCACATGGCAGCATCATCCACACACCCAGCCCGCATATTGATTGATTGCTTCCCATTCTTTGTGGTGGTGTGTTCTTTTGTGCAAACCTTCCACAGGCTTCTTCTTCTTCTGCTCTTGTCACTTACTTTTACCTCAACCCCCTCCGTTCTCTTGAGCATTACGTTACCACCCACTTTTCCACGATTACGAAAAAAGACTGCAACCACAAATTGGACGATTGGGTCGAGGACGAGGGATTTGCTTCATCGTCATCGATAGAGGAAGGAGAATCCACAGCAGAAATCGTTAGACGTAAACGAGCACAACGTCAATCGAAACGAGCTGGCATTACCACGACGAGCACGACCACTACTACAACAACAACGACTATCGAGTCTACCATGACAGCAACTATGGTATCAGAGACATGGGAGACGTGGGTCACAGCAGCACCATTGGAGCGTATATTATGGATCGTATCATTTGCTTGGACCATTTATCATGTCGATCATCTCATGTTTTCTTCCGAGGCATTAACAAGTATGATTCGAGTGGGGGCATTTGGATACATTCTAGGGGTTAACATGAATGTATATGTATATATAGCATGGATGGGACTCCTTGCGCTGGGATTGACAGCATCTCATTTGGCTGTACGTGTAGCCAATGCACGCAACAAAGCCGATGCCACCAAGACCTATATTGATCGTGCCTATTCGACTACATCCTCCGAGGATCATCTTCCCGAAACGGAGACACCTACCACCAATTCACCCATGTACAAAAGGAAGCCAAAGACAAAGCCATTCCCAATAGGGCAAAAGACATTTGGTATTTATGGTGCAAGCAGGAATTCTTTCAGGTAAGAAGGAAAGGACATTAGAGAGTGGCACCTTTGTAATTGTGTACAAACCTTAGAGCCGATGCAGATGATGGTATTCTTTGTGGCACTTTGTTGTTACCCATGGTTGCTATGGCAAAGGTGGATGATGTGGTCAAGTCCGAGATGGATCCGATACGTCTAGGTAAGTAAGAGAATAAGGAGGTGGGGGAGGGTGGGGGAGGAATGGGAATCTCATCATCTCACACAAGATGGATA
This sequence comes from Lichtheimia ornata, assembly GCF_029851405.1. Lineage (NCBI taxonomy): Eukaryota > Fungi > Mucoromycota > Mucoromycetes > Mucorales > Lichtheimiaceae > Lichtheimia > Lichtheimia ornata. Next base: position 235,505 of record NW_026695340.1, read on the forward strand.
TCATTAGCCCAAGTTCATTCAGCATTGGAATTGACATTGGTGATGGGTTTATTATTCTTATTGCTTGTATTTGCCAACACCTTGCTACAACCAATGCGTCGCAGCTTGCGCAAACGTGGATTCTTTGTTCTCAGCTTGGCCGTTTCTACCGTTTTTACTTACACCGTCACGCGTCTTTTTCCATTGACACCATGCTTACGTCAAGTACCTAATGCAATCAATACCGTGGTGGTGATGGCTTTCTTGTGGGCGTTGTACATTTGTACAGTGGCACTGAAACGATGTTTTACCTTGGGAGAAATGTGCGTCTTGTCACAAGCAACGGCTGTACTTGTATTCAACTCCTTGTGTATGGTACGTGTGTGATGTGTACATGTAAAGGATGAAATAGGGTACTTATGATCATGTTGGCAGATGATGTCCGAAGGTGTACCAAGTTTCCTTAAAATGGATAATCACGTGGAACCTGTCACAGTATTGCTCCATGCAGTTACCTTGGGTATGATGCTCATTGGCATGGCTGCCTATCCTCTCTTATGGCGATCAAGACATCTTGCCCAGAAACCTTATTGGCGCTCCAATCCATCTGCACAAGCCCTTTCCAGCATCCATCGCAAGCGTATCATCATCTCCTTTGCTGTCTATGTTTTGACAGTGGCATTTGTTACCTTGGTCATCGCACCTGTATGCAAATCAATCATGGATGAAGATCCTTTCACGTGGTAAGTAGTATTCAGGCAACGAGTAAAAGTATATGGGATTCTCATTTCTTTGAAAGGACCTTGTCGTTTGTATTCCTGTCTCCTCAACGGTTGCTGCTATGCGTGTATTGGGCATTGGCCATCTCCGCTACGGTCATTGTTTGGGTATTGGTACTGGATTTCTCATCACCGGATACGACACAACAACCATCACCACCCTCCATATTCAATGGCGTTCAGGGCAAGACATTGACAAGCTCACTCAACAAGAAACGCAAATTGTTTCATGCATTGGCTGTGATCATGTTTGTACCAGGTGTATTGATGGAACCGGCATTCTTGCAATTGGCCTTTGGCGTAGCTCTTTCAGCCTTCCTGTATCTCGAATACCTACGTTATTTCGCAATTTGGCCCTATGGAAAGAGCATCCATTTATTTTTGGCCGAGTTTATCGACAGCCGTGATCTTGGCCCTGTTATTCTCAGTCACATTTACTTGTTGCTTGGATGTGCTGCACCAGTGTGGTTGAATAGGTAACATACAAAAGGGGGGGAGAGGAAAGGTGGGAAGGAATACATGGCTTACGCTATTGTAGCTCGAATCTGTTGGCTTCCGTTTCAGGTATTCTCGCTCTTGGATTCGGTGACACTGCAGCATCCATAGTCGGCAAACGATACGGTCGATGGCATTGGCCTGGATCAAAAAAGACGATCGAAGGAACCATGGCTTTTGTGGTTACCATGTATGCAAGTGCAGTGTTTATCATGTATGGATCAGCCTTTCTTGGTATCAGCAGTGCCACCCATTTCATCGTCTCCATGACATCTGCAGATTGGGCTGCATTCTTAATTACTGCTTCATTGACAGGTAACACATTCCCCCACCCACATTGGCTATTTCTATGCATGGCTAATCATGGAATGATAGGTTTGCTTGAGGCACTGTCATCCCAAAACGATAATATCATTATACCTCTGTACATATTCGCTTTAATTTTGCTTACAAAGTAGTCATCAATTGTCCTTATCTTCTGCAATTACATCGTCTTTTCTATTTATATGCATGTTTGGAAATCTCACGCCGTTACTTTATAATAAAAACAGCATCTTGTATAAAGAAGGGGATATGTGCTACATACGAGATGTTTATGGACAAGATCGAATCATAAAGAAAAGAAAGGTGACATACTAGTGAACGTGTGTACACCCTTTGTTCAAGACACAATGAATCAATCAGACCCTTCCTCTTCTTCCTTTCTTCTCCTTTATCAGCGCATCATCAAATGGATATAACCTGGCCATAACTCTTTCTATAATACAATGCATCAAGTTGCTACGACGTCCGACTCAGGTGTTATAGAACTTAGTATTCGCTAATATCCTTTAACTCAACATCATTCACAACGGATAGATTGAGAGGTATAACGAGTTGCTTCATTGGGGGAAGTAAACATCTATTTGGGAAGCTTCTATCCTTTGGGCGTATGTGCATTGTTCAAGGGTGAATGAATGGATGTGAGATGATGTATCATATGCATGATGGCATGTCAAACAAGGAGATGATGGTGTATACATATGCACAAAGGATGATGATAGTAGCTGTCATGGAATAACGCGTAAAGTAGGATGATTGAATGCACCAATCGTTCAGGATGATAGCATCAAGCATGATCGACATTAAGAACAACGCTCTTGTTCGACGTGTTGTATATATACCATTCCTCCCCATCCCATGTACCAAACCAATATCCATATCCATCCAGATTCATATCCACAAGAAGTTGTATGTATTGAAGCAAGTTGCTATGCGTAAATAAAGCTGCTTCTATATGACGACTATCTGCTGTTCACGTGCAAAGGCTGTAAGGCAAGTTACTGCAAGTAAATCGAGACAATGAAGGAGAGGCTTTGCTGAAACCAACTGCTGGAATGAACGCTCTTACGATTGGCCGTGGCAGAGAAGCGTGGAAGAGAAAGTGCAGTGTCAAGAAACGAGGGTGTTGTAGTGGGGTGCACACGCCATTGACATTCAGTCATAGGCATTCGGATCAAGGCAGTTGTAGGATTGACATGATGAGTTGAAACAGGATAATCGTTCGCAGGTGGTAGTGGTAATTGTACTTGAATGCACCAACAGTTGAGAATGGGAGGAAGAGGCAAGAAGTTGGGAGTGGAAGAACCGGAAATAAAAAGGTTGAGCTGATGATGAATGAATACTTCTTTGTTTGAGCGTTGTTCAGTCAAATCCTATTGGATCAAGAAAGTTGAAGGACGAGAATGATGCGCTGGAGCAGGACAATGGGTTCGTATGCATTGTATTGGGCAACAAAGGTGAATGGGAGGAATGGGCTATTAGCTGGCAGTTTACAAATAACTTTGCAAAATGATTTTTGTGAAATTGGATGATGTTTTGTGTTTGAGCGTAACTCAACCAAATCCTCTCGGATCAAGAAAGTAGAAGGTTGGGCATGCTGGGCTGAGCAGGACAATCGTTCGTATGAATTGGATTGGACAACAAAGGTGAGTGGGAGGAATGGGCTATCAAGTGGCAGTTTACAAATAACTTACCAATTTGATTCTTCTGATATTGGATGATGTTTCTGTGTTTGAGCATTTTTCAGTCAAATTTCATCGGATCAAGAAAGTTGAATGATGGGCATGCTGGGCTGAGGCAGGACAATCGTTCGTATGCATTGGATCGGGTAACAAAGGTGAATGGGAGGACTAAGGTTATTAGCTGGCATTTTGAACTATTCCTAAATAGTGTACAAGAATCATGCATCGCCTGTGCTGAATGACTCAAGTTACACAAACACGCCCTCTGCATCTTTTGCTCTATTATAGTCATACTACTTTACATTAAACAAAGACCACTCTTCATATAGCATCACGCTTACAAACATAAAGGTGCCTGTATCTCCAAACTTTACAATCAGACGTGGGCTCTTTAATAGATCAACGTGCTTGTCGGGTCAAAGGAATCTTGTGTCAAAGTATGAAGTTCATCGTGGGCGATCCCAGATTTCGCAATGTCGCCACCAGCCAAAGTGGATCCAGGGGTCGACCTCTTCGACGACGACGACCAAAAAATATTTTTTGGGCTAGTTGCGACATTGAACGCGAAACTTTCACACAAGGTGCTGTTGGCCAAGCCGAGCCCATTGCTCTATTCAAAACCCCACGTTTCATTGTAAAGTTTGGAGATACAGGCACCTTTATGTTTGTAAGCGTGATGCTATATGAAGAGTGGCCTTTGTTCATTGTCAAGTAGGTGGACCCTGGCAGAGCAAAAGATGCAGAGGGTCGTGTTGTGTAACACAGCTACGTTTGCATGAATGAAAGGGTCAATGTATAATTACTTTATGGATCATCTAGGAACAGGCATGTATTGCTAGCTAACGGCCACTTTTATCCAATCATCATTGTTGCGAGATCCACTGCATGGGAACGATGCCCATGCTCTAGACATTCGTTTCCATGATTAAAGTAGGTTGATCCAAGCTGATTTGACTGAGCTGCGGTCAAAGAGAGATGACATCACTCTGGACATCAAGCACGCTCGATGTAGCTCAACCGATGTAAACTTGTGTGAGCGTAACTCAACCAAATCAGCTCGGATCAACCTACTTTAATCATGGAAATGAATGTCTAGAGCAGGAGCATCGTCCACCTACAATAGAATGCACAAAAGTTGGGAATGCACAATAGTGGCTATTAGCTGCCAATGTATGACATAAAAGTGAGGGTTGCGTACCTTTCATGCATTGTCCCTGAAGTCCTGACTTTTTAGCTGAGTTACCCAAAGAGGTCCTTCTGCATCTTTGGCTCTGCCAGGGTCCAGCTATTTGACAATGAACAAAGACCATTTCTCATATAGCATCACGCTTACAAACATAAAGGTGCCTGTATCTCCGAACTTTACAATCAAACGTGGGGTTTTTATTAGAGCAATGTGCTCGGCTTGGTCAACAGCACCTTGGGTGCAAGTTTCAAGTTCGTCGTAGCTAATCCCAGATTTCGCAATGTCGCCACCAGCCAAACTGGATCCAGGGGTCGACCTCTTCGACGACGACGACCAAAAAATATTTTTTGGACTGTTTGCGACATTGAACGTAAAACTTTCACACAAGGTGCTGTTGGCCAAGCCGAGCACATTGCTCCAATAAAACCCCCACGTTTCATTGTAAAGTTTGGAGATACAGGCGTCTTTATGTTTGTAAGCGTGATGCGATATGTAGAGTGGTCATCGTTCAATGTCAAGTCGCTGGACCCTGGCAGAGCAAAAGACGCAGAGGGACCTCTTTGTGTAACTCAGCTACTTTGCATGACTGGAAGGATGGAAGGATGATACTGTATACTGTTGACAAAAGCCCGTACATTGCGAGCTAACAGCCATTTCCTCACAATCGGCAATGTTGCCCATTCTATGACAGTGGAACGATGCTCCTGCTTCAGACATTCATTTCCATGATTGGATTATGTTGATCCGAGTTGATTTGACCGAGATACAGCCAAAGAGGGTTTACATCAATCCACACATCTAACCATGCTCTATGTTGCTCAACTGAAGTAACCTTGTATGAGCGTAACTCAGCCAAATCAACTCGGATCAACATAATCCAATCATGGCAATGAATGTCTGAAGCAGGAGCATCGTTCCACTGTCATAGAATGGGCAACATTGCCGATTGTGAGGAAATGGCTGTTAGCTCGCAATGTATGGGATATTGTCAATAGTATACAGTATCATTCTTCCATCCTTCTAGTCATGCAAAGTAGCTGAGTTACCCAAAGAGGTCCCTCTGCGTCTTTTGCTCTGCCAGGGTCCAGCGACTTGACATTGAACGATGACCACTCTACATATCGCATCACGCTTACAAACATAAAGACGCCTGTATCTCCAAACTTTACAATCAAACGTGGGGTTTTTATTAGAGCAACCTGTTCGTCGGGGTCAAAGGAATCTTGTGTGCCAGTTTCACCTTCATCGTGGCCAATCCCAGATTTCGCAATGTCGCCACCAGCCAAAGTGGATCCAGGGGTCGACCTCTTCGACGACGATGACCAAAAAATATTTTTTGGGCTGTTTGCGACATTGAACGTGAAACTTTCACACAAGGTGCTGTTGGCCAAGCCGAGCCCATTGCTCTATTCAAAACCCCACGTTTCATTGTAAAGTTTGGAGATACAGGCATGTTTATGTTTTACCTATGCTGTAAGCGTGATGGAGTTGCTTTTTCCTAGTGGATGGTGTCGGCTGCATTAACGGAAAGATGAAGAGCTGAGTGAAACGGCACGTGGTGGTTACACAAACGCGTCCTTGACAGGTTGCTACACAAATGGATGATGATGATTGCCTTTTGTGAAGGTACGTAAGTAAACAGCATCCAATAATGAAGGCGTGTGAAGGTATGCATCACATTTGCATGTAGAAGAAAGTCGAGCTGCATAAACCAATTTGTATATGTAAAAACATACATATACATATTGAATGAGTCACTCATCCTGAAACTCAATGGAGGGATCTCTTCACATTTTCTCTTCTCAAGCTCATCCCACTTCCCACTCCTTCTTATTGTATCACAAAAGCCATGTACATCTTAACCGGACCACCTTTATTATTCCATCTTCGAAGCAATAGTACTGTATGTAATCCACAAGCTAGCAACCTCCAACAAGCGTGTAATAAATAAACAATGCTTTATTTCATCTAGCTATCTTGCTATGTACTGTACATTGCCACCACCATCCTCGTAGTCGTCCTCCGTCATCATTCCTACTCGTACTCGTCACCAGTCGCCAATCTCATCCGTCACACCAACATCCAAAAATACACAAGTTGAAGAGAACGGGATCTTGCAGACTTCCTTTTGAATCTCGTTGTCTCATCATTGTCACTGTTGTAGATGGGGTGATCATCGTAATCGTCATTGTTGTGAATGTGGTAATCATCGTAATCGTCGTCTCTACAAATAAGAAAGCAGGCAAGTTAGACCGTCTGGTACCGGGAATGATGACGATTTGGTATACCGTTAGGCGATCCTCTCCAAGGAAGAAAGCAAATCAGAAGGAATTCACAAACCAAATCACCACCATACGAGCAACGTCGGGCGATCCCTTGTTCTTGAGAAAGCACTGCACGAATCACGCAAGGCCAGTTCGATCCATGGCAAGGAAAGACATCACTTACGTAGAGTCCAGGCTCATAGTTGTTCTCATTCATCCTCTCCAAAGAAAGAATGATCCCCAATCCTTCCAATCATTTCCCACCTCATGAAAAGAAATCCTCAAGGGAAAGAACGAGCCTATCACGAGAAGAGCGTGTTGGTTAAACACATTCACAAGCTGTTGCAAATCCCCTTTTACCTCAACACGGTGATCATGTTCTTCCAAAAATCCATCGTCGTCGACCCATCAACTCAACGCAGGCCTGTAGAGCCCTGGACGCGTTCCAAGAAGCTTTTCCAGAACACTTGGCTAGTGCAGAGCGACGCAGCGGCCACTTGATACAGGCTGGGACTTGAACCCAAAGAGATGATGATGATGATGATGCCCCCAAGTTGCATTGCCTGACCAAAGAAATCTATTTAGTTCATTATTAGCACTCACTACAATAAAACGCCTCTTTTCATTGTTTGTTTCATTGTACTTGCCTTTTCCATATACACAAAGACCCGTTGTTGTTGGTTACTGGAAACCGAAAACCATGGTGTAGTATAGTTGAGCCGAAACAAAACGCCAAACCAGCCAACGTCTTGAAACCAAACTTGCCCTCTATACAAGCTGACGCGTCAATGGAACCAATTCGGCTGCAACATTGGACTCTGAACGTACCTGTTGACACCAAGCGTAGAGCGGGAATAGCAACGAGCAAAAGGAAGCAACAATATCGCCATGGCAACCACCAACCACCCACCACGCTCATTCTTCAGCTAACACCCTGACAATGCATGTTCAGAACTACATTAATACCTCACAGCCAACAAGAGCATTCCTTTATAGTACATTACCTTGATCGCAATGCCGTGAATGGAATAAGGAAAGGTGGGAGAAAAAGAAGAGAAGCGTTGTCTCAAGTCGTGGAGCTACCGACCCCCAAGTTTAAATCCCCTACTGCTATTACACTGAGGCCACTCATCAATTACCCTATACACACCATCCACCCATCATGATCATCACCCTCACGATAGACAATAGGTATACGTAAATAAAAGAAATGATGATCCTCACATATAGCAAAGGGGTGTGTGCCATTTTACACTTTACATGATAATGATGATCCAACAACAGCCATTACCTTAGTACCAGGTTAGCTCGAATCATCAAAGTTAAATGATGGGAATGCTGGGCTGGAGCAGGGCAATCGTTCACATGCAGTGGAATGGGCAAAAAGTTTCAAATGAGAGAAGTGGCTATTAGCTGGCAATACGGTATACAGATGTTGAACGGATGAATCATTGCTCGAGGGCACCTTAATAAAGAGACAACCTGTTATTGTAAGTATGAAAGCCATTCAACGAGAAATCACGAACGAAGCGAGCAAACCAGGCCGCTAATCGCATAGTAGTTTAATAAGATTGTATTGTGTGATTGTATAAGAGAGTGTGAGTGAAATGAATGATGCAAGGTGGACAATTATTCTACAAATGATAATATACTACAAAGGTGGAGGAGGAGAAGAGAGAAAAAGAGAACATGTAAAAGGAGAGTATGTCTAAGAACAAGGAGTTGTGCTAGTGGGAGTGGATGCTGTGGAGGAGAGAGAAGGACAAAGTTGACGTAAAGTGACAGCGAGATCTTTGGGAATCAATGGCTTGGTGAGATAGCCATCCATACCAGCATTGACACACACATCACGTGCAGTGGTTTGTACATCAGCTGTAAGTGCAACAATAGGTAATCGCTGAGGTGTTGGTGGGCATGCTGTTGAGCTTGTGGAGGATAAGGATGATGAGCATGATGCCAAATCAGTGGTGGTCGTGGTTGTAGTACTGGTGCTGCTGCTGCTGCTGCTTTCAACGTTATTCGATGATTCGAGTTGACGGATTTTGCGTGTAGCTTCAACACCATCACATTTTGGCATATGATGATCAAAGAAACCAATCACGAAATGATCCTTGGGTCGTTGTTGCCAGAGCTGTACAGCCTCTTCACCATTGTTGGCACTTTCAACGACAAAGCCCATCTTTTCCAATTGTTTACGAAGGAGCTTTTGTGCCACCATGTTGTCTTCAGCAATCAATACAGGCTTGTCCTTGAACCATTCCAGCTCATGTGGATAGAAATGATCGGTCATTTTGGTACCACTGCCGCTGCTGTTGTTATTGCTAGTGCCACTACTTGTAGACGATGTTCTTGTAGGGCGTGGTACAGGTGCAGGTGCAGGTTCCTGTTGTTGTTGCTGTTGTGAAGACGGTGGTGAAGGAGGAGATTGTTGATTGTTTGGGGCGTTGCTGGTACTTGTAATAGCCGAAGGAGGTGAAGATATGGATGTTGATGGTTGTGGATTACTACTACTGCTGCTGCCTTGGAAAGAATTGGATGTTTGGATTGTAAGGCGTGGATGACTCAATACTTGTTCCAAAACACGCAAAAGCTTGAGACGTCTTGCAGGTTTAGCCATTTTCATAATACGACCACGTCGATCAGATGCAGAATTGGTCGCTTCAGCAGCCACTTTGTGTCCTTCAGTAGCAGGAGTATAGAGCAGGATGATGTGTAAATCGCACTCAGGATCATCGTCCACACTTTGCAATTGCTGAGCAATGTAGCTACTGGGCATAGGCGGGATATCCAATAGCAAAATATCATGTCGTTCTTGAAGTGCTTGTGCAATGGCATGTTGCATATCTGTAGTCGTGCGTTTCAATTGCAAATCACCAAGTAAGCGTCCCAACATGTTGGCCGTGGCGTCACGTGGTGTAGCAAGCAAGATGCTGCTTTCTCGTAATTGCATGCTGGGCGTTGGTCGTGTTTCTTCTTCGGCTACTCGTACACGCTGAACCACCACCGAGAACCAAAAGTTGGATCCTTTGTTGGGTTCGGAAATGACGCCTACTGTGCCCATCATCAATCGCACCAGCTGAAGACAAATCGATAAGCCTAAGCCGGTACCACCATACATGCGTGTCGTGCTTCCATCCACTTGTGAAAATGGCTCAAATAGGTTACGCTGCTGTTCAGGCTCGATACCAATACCAGTATCAATCACTTCAAACTTGAGCCTCACGTGATCATCTTCAAGCTCCTCGTCCAATCCACATTTAATCACGACACCGCCTTCATGCGTGAACTTGATAGCGTTGCCAAGGAGATTGGTAAGGATTTGTCGCAATCGTGAAGAGTCGCCCATAACAGTCTCAGGAACATCGGCTTCAACAATATAAGCAAGCTCCAAACCTTTGCGGGCTGCCAATGAACTGAGAATCTCAAACGTGTCGGCAATCACCTCTTCAACACTGAGTGGGCCAATATCAGGTACAACCTTGCCAGCTTCCAACTTTGAAAAGTTAAGGAGATCATCTATGTAAATTCACAGATGAGTAACATATCATGAATGGAATATAAATAAAAAAAAAACTTACTGATAATCTTCAAAAGCATCTCGCATGATTCTTTGGCGGTATGGACAATGTCGGCTTGTTCAGCATCCAGCGATGTTTCCAATAACAATGAGATCATGCCATAGAAACCAGAAAAGGGTGTACGCAATTCATGGGACATGTTGGCAAGAAAATCAGCCTTGAGCTTCATGGCACGTAAAGCAGCCTCTTTACTCTTGCGTGCTTCTTCCAAGGCGGCCTTTTGACTCTCAATCATCTTGACATTGGCATAGGTGACTTTTTGGATACTCTTGAAGAGCAATGCATTGGTGACGGAGATGCCAATTTGCTGTGATAGCAAGCGCAATACCACTTCATGTCGTGCAGTGAGTGAACCAATGGATCCTTCAATGTAAATGCATCCAACAATGGCTGATTTGTGAGTGATGGGTACACAAATAACGGACTTGTTGGCACCAGCAAAATCAGAGAACCGGGGATCTTGTTGAATATCAGGGATCAAGAGGGATTCTTGGGTGTGGATAGCATAGCGTGCCACACGGCTGACCATCGATGGTCCATCTTCTGACAACAATTTGGGTGACTTCAAAATCTCGCATCCATCGGATTGTGATCCACGTGCTACAATCAAAAAGGATGTGTTTTCCTTGATGATGATGACACCCGATTCGGCACCCGAGTTTTCAAGAATAATAGCCAGCATTTGCTCCATCAACAATTCAAAGTTCATCTCGCTTGAAATCACTTGAGAGCTCTTGAGAATGGATGCCAAGTCAACAACGTCCAATGTCAACAATGTTTCTTCTGGGGATGTTTGCCCTGAGGTTGACATGTCCACTGAATACGATTCGGAAAGGCTGATATCACCAAATGAATCACGTCGTGGGCTCACTACATGTGTGTCCGTTTGCACGCTCACATGATGACCAAATGCATCCTTGTCACGCTTCATGTTGTGGAGTTGTTCAAGTTGAGTAGCTTTGCCATAGCAGCCTTGATGTCGATATCCACTGATCGCCTTTTCAATCAAGAGTGCGCCCACGTGTCGAGCACCAATGCGAAGATAATATTCGCCTGCAAATTCATACATAACATTGGTCTCCAAACCCCAATCGCCGCTCTTGGCTTGATCAATGGCAAGGTCATACAATTGCTCCGTGCGCCTCATGTCGTTCTTGAATGATGCAAGCTCAGCATCAATCAGTGACACAAACATTTGCAAATTGACAGGTCTATTACAGAAAAATACATAAGTGACACCATCCATGATATACTTTTTCAATATACTTACGAGTGCCGTGCCCATTCTTGAAGCGTGTTACGGTGCTTTTCAATTTGCTCCATAAGCGTCGTCTTGTCGCCTTTGCCATTACGGATAAGTCTGACCATGGCCAAGCAATGGAAGAAAAGCATGAGATGCGTATGTCGATGGGATGGTTGCATATTGGCCAATTGAGCGTATTCTTGTCCAATCTTGAAAGCAGCCTCGTCATAGCCGTAAATGACCAATGCAATCAATTTGAGTGCAAAGTACCAAAACATGGGCAAACCGGAATCGGGATTCTGCTCATACATATCCGCCACGAAAATCTCGTCTTGAAAATCCTTGTCGTCAAAGATCCGGTCTTGAGTAAGGTACGTTTTGCCTTGTAATGCAAGCACCATACGCATGATAGCTGTCACAAGTATCGATGTGCCAATGGATTCGTTCCATCTAAGTAAACATCTCTTGTTAGACTCTGAGAGATCTATAGAGGATCCTTTTTGTATACATTACCTGATGACTTCTTCCAAACACAACTTGGCTTCGCGTAGGGTGTCCGACATGTGCTCACTACCACCCAGCAACATACCCATTACAATATGCAAGTGCGAGAACGTGGCATAGATTCGGTCACCACCAAGAAGACTTTGCTTGAGCGATATGCGGAACATGGGCAACGAATCCCGATAATGATATTTCCATGAACTCAAGAATGCGCCATAGAGGTACCTTGCACGCGCTGATTCAGAGTTGCCACCATACTTATCGCAAAGAGAAACACCCACAGCACCGATTTGCTGACCAAATTCATATGCCTTGTAAATCTGCATTGCTGCTATGCCAAAGAACACAAAGCCAACACCTGTTGTAGGGGATGCACCATGTTGTAGCGTCATGACCACCAATCGTGATCCAATGGAAAGAATGGCCTTGGTATCATTCATCCAATATGCCCATAAACAACTATAGACAGAGACAATTAGTATCATCATGATCAACCTATTATTCCTTAACAACACTTACACTTCTTCAAGAATGGATAATCGGGTACGGATAAGGCGACTGTCACATACAGGCAAATCTGACATCTTGTCCAAGCCAACACGTAGAACTTCGCTACGAGTATCTTCGTATAATGCAAGCAACTCTTTGTCCGTAAGATCAAGCACCACATTGTCGATACCAAGCTCTGCCAAGCAATTGAGCAAGATGGATGATTTCTTTTGGTGCTCCTTGCGTGAAAAGTAATAACGATGGAGTATGCGATAGGCTGCAGCACGATCAATGGCTGATTTGGCGTTTCTCAGGATGGAATGGATAAAATCGGGTGTTGCATCATATCCCATAAACCAGCTGATTTCAGCAAGGCGTGTATACAAGTGCAATGTTTGTTGATACTCGCTATCGTAGCCATCCGTCCATGGGTCTTGGCTCAACAATTCTTGGGCACTTGCATAGTACGAATAGGCGAGATTGTGTGCACCTGATCCATACGCCTTGTTACCGGCCTGGATAAGCAATCCACGATGATTGGCTTTTTTGTCGAGAGGCTTGATGAGGTGTAAAGCTGCTTTGACGTGATCGGCTACCCAAAACATGTCGACATTGGGTTGGTTCATGAAGTACGATGCGATCTTGAGATGGACTAGGTCACGCTTTTCAGGCTTGGCAAGCATCATGGCAGCTTGAGAATATCGATCATGGCTGAATCCAAATTCATCATGCGAAAACGGTTCAATAAAGCCTTGTTGTAATGCTGATTGCAAACCATTGACGGCATCATTCCTGCGAATCATGTCAAAGGCACCTTCCTTGCGTGGTGATGTTGATAAGGGTGAGAACTCCTCTTCTCCTTCATTGTCGCTATCGAATTCAGATGCTGAACTATCATTTTCACATTCCATCATCAAATGTCGCACCGTTTCAAATGAGAAATTGTTGCCAATGAAGGATGCCCATTTGAGAAACTTGCGTCCATCCGGTGGTAATTCTTTGAGTCGTCGCACCAAAAACTCAACATCGATATCAGCATTCTTTTCACCCATCTCATGCAAAAGAGCCTTTTCAATCTCTTGAAGATTGTATTCCCAACGACCTTGCTCCCACGTAAAATAGAGCAATCCTTTCTTTTCCAGCGTCGCAAGTAATTGTCGGGCGTAGAATGGATTGCCGCGTGTCTTTTTGTAAATGAAATCAACGAGTGGTGCCAGCAACACATGGTCGATCTCTGCATGACGGTGCATGGGCGTACGCACCAAATCCATCAATGCTTCCTCATCCAAATTCTCCAGCTTGACATAGGTCACAATGGAATTCTCATTCTCGAGTAGCTTGTGAATCTCATCGGATACTTCAGATCGTCGATACGTGAGAATGACAAGGAATTGAAGTCGTGCTGCAATCAATGAACCAAGCAATTCAAGTGAGGCTTCGTCTAAAAATAGGAATAAGGTTAGTGGGTCGAGCAAAAGTAACCCCTTGAAATATGTGTGTAACGTGACACCTTACCTGCTTGATGGAGATCTTCCAGAAACTGGGATTACAAATAAACAAAGAAAGATGGCTGTGAGTGAGTCTCGTGTCACTTTTCACGTGCTTTGCCAATCCCTTCACTTACCAGCGTCACAAATTTGAATCGCACCATCACTTGGAAGATTTCAATAAAAGCAGAATGAAACCGCATCTTGATCTCACTGCCACCAATATCACAATCTCGTGAAAGCTTGGTCGGTGTCACCTCGTGTAGAATGGTACGAATCTCAGGTACATTGTCAAGTAAAAGTGTTGGAAGTTGAGTCACGGCATGATCACCCAATTGCTCTCGAAGCATCCTCGAAAATCGCTCAATCTCGTATTGTGGTTCGGTCAAGATGTTCTTTAGGAAGATACTCAAGCACCGCAAAATACAGCCGTAGGGTGTTGGATTGCGTCGATCAAACTTGGCAATGGCAATGTAACCATATTCACGAGCCACCTGCTGGATATTACGTACAAGCGTCGATTTGCCTATTGACAACCACGAAGGGAAAAAAGAATGAGCCTTGTATGAAAAAGAGTGTGTGTATGCCCAATCACGATCACTTACCAACACCTGCTGCTCCATAGATGGCTACCATTTCAGTGGGTCGTTTGCCAATGGCACTGTTCAACTTTTGATTGCTGCTGACACGTTTGAATAAATGCAACTTGTTGTTCTTGTCGCGTTCATCGGTATTGAAAGGTGCCAGAAAAGAATCCATTGTGTTGCCATAGCGTGATCGTCGTGAAGTAGGATGGCCACACATGTATGCTGTTTTACGAATAATGCCGCTGATCTGCTCAATTTCCTTGGATCGACCAAAGCATGCGTTGGGTAGTGTGAATACGCTTGCAATATCACATCGTCCCAATGGAAATGCCGCAATGTCCTATATGATGTATGTGAGCACATACATCATCCCATCAAGATCCCACCCCTACTTACGCCTGTTTGCTGTAGCTGTTGTTGACACTCTTTAAGATCCTCACGTAAACCATGTGCGCTTGAATATCGTTCATCAGGAGACTACAATATCATACATCAGCATCTTTATCCATCACCCTTTAATCCCTGATGTTACCTTGCTTGTGAGTTTTTCAATAATGGATGAAACCACGGTAGGTACATCAGCTCGTACTTGAGTTAATGATGGTATTTTGCGGTTGAGGACGCTGTGAACGATTTCCATGGGGCTGTTGTGAGCAAACGGCATGGATTGGGTGAGCACGACAAAGAAGGTAATGCCGAGACTGTATAAATCGGTGCGATGATCAGGTTGAAAGGTGGTTCGACCCGTTTGCTCTGGTGACATGTAAATCAACATTTGCCAAAAGTTGTATGCACCGTTGCGATGAACCGTTTTACGCCATCCTTCCGAAGTAAGATTGACTTCCAAGCTGCGTGCACCTGATCCAAAGTTCCATATTTTGACGGTCTCTTTCTCGGGCCATAAGAATGCATTCAATTTGATTTCACCATGAACAACTAGAGATGATGATGTTAGTTTCAAGACACCTTTCCCTCCTCCCTCCATCAATCGATCGAAACTTACTTTGTTGCTTATGGATCAACTCTAAACAATTGCAACATTGGATGGCGAAATCGAGAAAGGAAGGGATATCAAATGCTGACTTGTTGTTGCCATTTTCATCATCTTGTGTCGTGGGTGTTGGCTGACATTTGTCCAACAAGTTGGTGCCTGAGAAAAAGAAAGAATGTCAACAAATGAAAGGTCGATCGATATCCAATTTAGGGCACGTTACCATAATCGGCAAAGATAAGTGCAATTAAGCCGTTGGGAAGCGAGATCTTTTCAAGTGGTTGGCATAGCAGCTGTTTGGCATCCGCATAACGGTAGAGTCGTTTAACGATATGGTATTCTCGCTCAAGTCGTAAGGTGTGATAAGAAAGCTTGGCGACAACAGGTAATCTATCCCTAGTTCTGCAATACAGAAATGTTATTAGACCCTGGAGAAGAAACCCTGATCTCACAATAGAGACATGCATCGTACCTTTGTCCATATGCAATGGCCACATTGTCCACGCCTTCTAAAAGCTTTGGCGATTCAAAGGTGTAGCCGGCGATCTTCGTAATCTCCAGATCGTAGTTGTAAAGAGACATGGCGACCATGGCCAATGGGAGTGTGTGTAGAATGCGGAATGTTATACAGTCGTCGTCGTAGTCGTTGTCGGAAAGAGAGTATCAGGAATAAAGACGAACGAGTGCAAGGTATATAAAATAGGCGCAGCGTTGATGTCCAGGAAGAAGGAAGAAGAGAGAGCGTGGTTAGAAAAAAAGAGAAAGGCGTGTGTGTGGATAGGTACAGAAAACAAGTTTGAGATATGGCGAGTGGTGTGTGTGTATGAGTGTGTGTGATGATACCCTTTCATTGCCGCGTGCTGCTCCGCTTCAAAACTGGGTATCAAGTCCAGGCTTTTTCAATTCTACTCAACTACTACTACTATTACTATAAGGAACATCAAGGAAGAAAATGATAGCAGGCTTGTTATTAATCAAGAAGTAGGATAATACCCACCCACCATCATGTCATTGTTTATGTTGATGTCATTGTTTCTTAATCACGCCACACATACAATGTCCACACATCGAACACAGACATATTGTATTTGTCTCATTTGTGATCTACGGCCCGCTTTTCCTCCGTCCAACCGGAAAGCTTTAGATAATACATTTTTGGATCTAAGTTTTTAGTCACAGTTCAGGGAACAAGTGCAACGTTGTTTTTATTTTCATTGTACCTTGCATTCATGCATGAATAACAGGCATTGGCATTACATCTTTGTTGTAGTAAAAAGTTGATCATGTATGCTTTTTAATTTATCAATCGAAATGAAGATATTAAATCTACGATCGGCCACACCGAGTATAATCCATGTTCCGGACATATCATCTTCCCATGTTAATTGTTTCATTTGTCCATATTCGGAATCGAACCGATCCATCATCCATCATTGCAGCATGTCACAATGGTTTCTCATCACTCACTCTACCTTAAATTACAACCACATGCACACACACGCATGATGATGCAAAGTTTATTGTCAATCATGCATCAAGTGAAAATGACCCTGCTGCTGAAACACTTGTTGTCATCCTAGGAAAAAAAGTTTGTGTAGCGCAAAGCGGTATATTGATGATTATTGCTTATAACATTGGCTGTGCTGTTAAATCCTGGTGATACACAAGCCGCCGTAGTACATACCCAAAACACCCATCTCAATCCCTATCCTCTTCTCTTCCTCTCCCACACATGCACACACCCAGCAGATCAAATCAATGAAAATGGTGGTGATCATGAGACAAATAGGTTCATTTCATAATAAATTGACGCCATTAGTCGATGCAGGTGTTGTGGCGGAATTGGTAGTTGTGTTGTTGTTAGTAGAGTTATCAATGGTAGTGGGAGTAGGGGTTGTTGTAGTTGCAATGTCAGTAGCGATGAATTCGGAAAGTGAAGGGGATGCGGGGGGAGGAGTTGGAACAGCTGCAATGGCTGGTGCTGTTGTGGTGGTTGTGGTTGTGGTAGTGGCTGTTGTTGTGGTTGGCGCATTAGCAGCAGGAGATGTTGTCAATGTAGGAGGAGGCCAAATTGCCGAGAAACGAAGATTAGTAAATGGAAGATCAAAAAAGTGTGCGACGACAGGCAAATTTGAAAGGGTATAGAGCCGAGTGGTAGATGCAGAAACGATACCCTTGACCTTGGCATAGGTGCGTAAATGATCGGCCACTTCAGCACGTCGAGCAACAATGTATTCAGTGACCTTGGGTCCGAGTGGGACAGAATATTCGAGACTCTCATGGATAGGTTGTAGCGCCTGACAAATCTCACTTGCATCGGGTCGATTTTCTGGATGTGGTTCAAGGCATGCCACATAGAGCTTTTCATACCACTCTGGAATTCCTGGTACCACCGTGATGCGATATACATTGTCTTCGCCATGATCTCCATCCAGTAATACATCGGGTGATGGGAATATCACTTTGCTCACCAATTGCCATATAATCACTCCCAAGCTGAAGATATCGGATTTCTCTGTATACGTTCCAGATCTTACTTCAGGCGCTATATACGGTAGTCTTCCATAAACTGCCTTGGTGTATGTTGTCACGGGTGTTGATTCTTTACTCGGTGTTGAAAATCGATAATCAAGTAAAAAGTAATCGCTGTCGGTGCATACAATGTTGCGTGGGTGGACGTTGCGATGACACATGCCAACCTTATGCAAATCAGCAAGATTGGCAGCAAGTCGTAGAATGGTGCCGGTGATCGTCTTTAGGTCCAAGTCTCCCAAAGGAAGCAATTTCATATGGTCCTCCAGATTACCATCATTGCTCAACTTCATCACCATCATCAAATCACCCGTGCTCTCACAAACAGTCAATCCTTGGAATAACAATGGTAGGAACGCCTTTGATTGAACAGCAATCTAATCCACGTAAAAATGGTCAATGATGCATGCCCTCCATATTTCCTATCATAATGGGATTTACCTCATTTAATACTTTATCATCCACAATCTTGAGAGCGATACGTGTAGGTTCCAAATCATAAGGTGGGCTGATCACGGATGCATACACGGCCGAGAAACCACCAGCACCAATGAATTGCATGCTCGAAAACCATGACCAAGGAAACCATTGCATGTATTGATCCAATCCATCCAAGTAGATTTGTGCCACAGCCTTGCGTGATCGAGGATGTGAAGTTGATACCACTCGTTCTCTTCCATATCGCTCTGCCAATGTTTTGTATGAGAGCTGTTGTCGCCATACCAACGCCCAATGCTATATAGGTTTCCATGGATACATATATTAACACGTGATTATGATGATGCCGATGCGAGAGATATAGGTATATTACTCACCCAAGCATGGTCAAAAGGAATACTGGCTTCAGTGCAATACTCGCATACTTCTTGGTATAATTGAGCCAGCCGTTCAGGGACCGTGGAACGAAAGCTTGCATCGCAAGGAATCAAGTTCTCGAGACCGAATTCATGAGGACATAGTTCAATGAGGTTGCTGACTGCCTCGCGAGTACGTCGAATGAGATCGTCTTGAATTTGTTCGTTATAGAGTTGTTGAATGTCGACCTCGTTCATGAATCAGGGAAGATAAACGAGCAATAAAGGGAATGTAATAATGATACAATAAGATAAAGAAGAATGCAAAAGGAAAAAAGCGAGTGTGAAGAGGGTAAAGAAGTGAGTGAGTGGGTGGGTTGTATGAATGGATTGAGTCAAGAAGCGATTCGAAAAACTCTATTAAAACAGCTCCGAATTGAGTTGTTGTGTATGGGGGAGTAGACACACACCAACCCGATGCTTCACCAATCATTCATCGCGCGGTTATCCTCACCGTTGTTCCCGATCATCCCCTTGTTAAGCGATTCTCACACACTCACGCTAGCTCTTATCCCACTCTCTCTCCCTCCCTTTCTTCTCGTCGTTTCCGGAGATGGTAGGATCTTGTACAATGCGAATGCCTATCTTAATCTTTTCAAAATCGATAAACATGTCATTATCCCCCACATTCAAGGTGGGGTAAAAGATATTTATATAACAAACACGCACATCTTCAATTTTAAAGTTCTCACGCCGCACATACTGCTGACACACACTCATCCACTCCACTCACGTATGTATATAAATGAGAGCTGATGTATCAAGGAACGGAGTAGATGTAACCTTTTTTTTCTTTTTGACCAATCCGCTCTTATGCAAATGAGACAATGTGAGAGCGAGTGTGAGTGTATGCGTGTGGATCATTTGATTCTTTCCGCTCGTTCGCTCTCGCTCTCTCTAAGCAAGCTGTCATCCATCTCCCACCTCGTGTGTCCCATTATTACATTTAACCCCCCATAAAACCCACGCAATAACCCCCCTGCCAAGGGGTACACAGCATGAATCCACGTTGAACCAAAAAAAAGATAAGCTCAAAACATAGTGAGTGTGTGTGTATGTATAATCAGGTCGTTGCCATGCGACCGCGGCAAGTTGCCCATGGATGGAAAACAAGGGAAAAAGCAGTATATGGGGGAGCAATGGCCAATTGGGACTTTTGGCGGATGTTAAGAGCAAAACTTCATTAGGTACGTGGTACAAACGACAAGGTTTGATATCCTTTATCAAGCTGGCATCAGTGATGGTGTGCGTGCGGTAGGAGTCAATACAAATCAAAAAGTTCTCTTTTGTCTCCTCTGCTGTTGTTGATTACATTGCATGTTGTATTGCTTTGAATACAAAGATTCATGTCTTAACCTTATATTTCATTGTGCTCACATCTGATAGAATCCATGGAACAACAGCTTGTGTAAACATGATTAATCCCAATATCTGGCTATTAGGCAAAGCCTTGATGCTGATCAGCAGCTTTCTTTCCACCCCACCCCCCAAATCCACCCCACACGCACAAACATAAAGACAACAACCCGACCCCGCCCGTCAGCGGGAAAACGACAATTACAGCTAGTATAATCCATCCAC
This sequence comes from Lichtheimia ornata, assembly GCF_029851405.1. Taxonomy (NCBI): domain Eukaryota; kingdom Fungi; phylum Mucoromycota; class Mucoromycetes; order Mucorales; family Lichtheimiaceae; genus Lichtheimia; species Lichtheimia ornata. The sequence goes on from NW_026695340.1 coordinate 256,057, forward strand.
CTGCTGCACTTGCATCCAGATCAGTGTACATGGTTCTCTTTTTCTTCCACGCATGCATGCACTCTTACTGGAAGTGTCCATGTGATCACGCACATACATACAATGCTTCTGATTTCCCGCTCAAAAGAATACAAGCAACAACAACAACAGTGTAGGATGCGTGGTGGTGTCACACAACGATCAAGCTCCACCACCACCAGCCATATCAGTGTCACTTTTGAATACTTTTTTAATGGAACAACATGGGGATGATGCATAGGGTTAAGGCTATAGATGCTAAATGGTATATGATTTCAATGAATGAATAGCCAATGGTTATAGTAGATTATAGGTAATGGTTGATATAAGGATAATACTTGAAACAATGTCGTCGTCGCCGTTCCTGCTACCTGATTCCAAGAAGGGTAAAAAGGTAGATACACCAAACATTGACCAGAAGGAGAAAGTGTATAAGTAAACGAGACAAGGAGATGAATGCGTGTGCATGTGTGTCTGTGGGTGGATGGGTTGCTTGTGTGTGTGTGATTGCCTATACAAGCCATGATACAATTCAGTAAAAGGGAAGCTCCTTTGTTCCATGGTATCCCATGACAACCCCTTCTTACCTTTAGCATGGATAACACAACTCATCCACATTGTATCCCATTTCACAGGCTTGTTGCTTCATATAAAGGTACATCTTGTATTGCAATTCCAAGAGGGGTGAGTCCTTGACAATTCCAGCATTGGTGGCATCGGTGAGATATGACTGAACGCCTGCAATCAAACTGAGTAATGCTTCGTTGTTGTACGACGACTCCTCTTCACTCGCAATGCTTTGTCGATCATCCTCGTCCATCATGTCGTCGTCGCCATCATAGTAATAATAGTTGTTCTCTTCCTCTTGATATTCCATCATCATCGTATCATCATCATCGTTCTCATTGACTTGCTCCTTTTGTTGCCAGAGATAGTGTTGACTGTAACAGTAATCCTGAATGTCAGCTGATAAGCGAGCAGCTTCCATAGCCCGATCGTATTCGTCAAAGTAGCCATCTTGCTCCTCAATGAGACTTGGTTCATTCAATGAGACGTTGCTGAAGTCCATTTTGGAAGAGTCAATGACAAGCAATTAGAAGAAGAAAAAGAGAGAGAGAGGAGAAGAGGAAGAGGACGACAGGATATAAGAGAGAGAGCGAGAGATAAGACCACAAGCAATATATATAAGAGAACCAACAAGCAAGCAAGCAAACGAGGAGAAGAGGGGAGAGGGGAGAGAGAAAAAAGAGCAAGATGGGGGTGGAAAAAGAGATCTCCTTGCGTGCGTATATAAAAGTCTTATTGATTCACACACCCACAGAGGACATTGTTTTGGTTGTGCACATCCCAAAAAGCATCACTGTTTATAGAGGCTGATCCATTCTGTGCGTTAGTGAGTTCCCTCCCATTCATCAACAATGTTTGTTGACCTCAATGATATCGTCACCACATTATTCATGCTAAACGATAATACTTGTACTACTACTCCTCCTCTTTGAAGATGGCCCGTGGCAAATATCCCGCACTCTCTTAGCCCCTGCTTGTGGATCCACACATACACACACACACATGTTTCCACTTACTACTACTACTGCTGCTGCTGCTGATGTTGGCTTGCACTCTATCATCTCACTTTTACTGGAGACACATGTACCTTGCATCAAGAGACGGGGTGCACTTTACAGGGGCGCGCATCACCATCATATCCCAGGGCCAACTTTGAACAACTCTCTCTCAATTTCGTTGTTTAGAAACCTTTTGTGTCTAGTACTACTACTACTACACGTGGTTACCCGTGCACCTAACAAGACCCGCCCTTATTTTCTTCTCCTCGTTTGATCCATTCCATTGAGTAAATCATCTTCTTTTTGATGTGTGTGTAAAAACTAGTGTCAACGAACATGTCCCTGTCTGGGTGCATAGTAAATGCACCTTGCTCTTTGGGAGATACATTGCTTTGGGTTACGGCGCGGTGTGGTGGTGGTAATAATAAGGGAGCTCAAGGAGTAACGTATAGAGTAGTAGTAAACTATCTGGGATTGCTTTTGGGCGCATCACCCTTTCTATCGGAGCATTGCCAAGAAGCCATTGAGGACATTCGTTGTTGTTGTCGTCGTGGTGATATGCATACAACAACATCCATAATAAACCTGCATGGGATCTTCCAATGATGACCAGATCCAATAATTGCTAGTGCAGTTATCAATGACAATGAAAATGCTATAGTAGTGCATCCCTTCTTTCTTGTCAAAACTTGACGACCCTACTTTTTCATGTCGTTAGCCTTCTTGTGTGTTACTTATCCACCCACCATGATGATGATGATGCATGATTCCGAAATTCGGGTGCCCTCCCCGAGAGTACACATGGTGTAACACAGCACCGAAACCTTGTCATCATATGCCAAAGCAAATGTCCAAAACAAGCATTGCCTTTCAAAAAAAGAAAAAGAGGGAATGCGTTTATACACAATGAAGAAGGGAATACAGCAACAGGTATATCAAACAAAAAGAGGAGGAGGAGAAAATTGGGGAGCTACATACTAGTAAGGGATGTCCGTTTTGTAGGCTGCGACTTGTTCTAGATCACGCAGTGGGCGGTGCAAGCGACTACGCTTGAGCCTCATTGTGTAAGCGTTGATGATGCAGGCGAAATAGACCTTTGTTGTTTTTACATGCAACGTGTCAGTTTTGGTAAAATGTAAGCGTTGAAGAATGGCACTTACCGATATGGCATTTGCAACAACAACGGCAATCCCACCACCTACCAAGATGCCAAGCAACATTTTGCTGCATACATCTTCAGCTTCTTCGGATAAAATGCTCTCATCCACCATCGTCTCGGCATGATCGCTTTCATAATAAAACATGCAGCTATCTTGAAGCTCATTTCGCTTGACTAATACAAAGATCCATGTGGCCACTGAGACTGCCACTATCAGAATTGCCATCACCCAGTACACATATTTGAAGATCCGGATCAAGTTCCGTTTTTTCTACATCCATAGTGTTGGTAGGTTTCCTTTATCGGAAGCATCCATTCTTTTCCATTTACCATGATAGCGCCAACAATACCAAAAATCGATGCACAAATATTCAAGGCTGCAATGCCGACGCCTGTATACAATGCAGCTCCGAGATTCACTTGCGAGGAGTCATCATATAGTAAAAGATCTGCATGTGCGTTAGTAACTGCCACGTGAGCATGTCATGTATGCGAAAAGAAGCTTACTGTTTCGATCTGCAACGAGGTATGAAAGTACTGCCGCACTGCAAAGCTACTTGTGGAATGGTACAAAAATCAGTAAATGATCATCAGAGAGTGAATTTGAGTGTTCGTACTTACAGCAGACAAAATAGCAATGAGAAGAACAGCCATCCTAGATATATGTGTAAGACAACAAAGTGTATTGCCGATCTCTTTTTTACTTTACCGGAGGGGTATGCAGCAGCAACAGTTGTTGACCATGGTCGTTTATACTTTTCCAAAGTGCGTAGCTAAGCAAACAAGAAGCACAAAACAAGTGTTTTTTTGTTCTTGGGGTAACCACATCACCGGGCTTCTATTTAAACATTTTCCTTGTTGGCTGTCACCATCTCTGGTCCTTCCATGATGGTCGGGCTGATCCGTACATGGATATCTTTTTGCGCTGGCTGCTATTTTTAACCATGCAAGTAGGTTGTGTGTATGTGTGTGTATGCTGTGGCGATATAAAAAAGACATGAGCTGAGCCACAAGCACCCTTGTATGCACCGCAAGTACACCACGTTGCAGTCGATGTAGTGTTGCAGGTCATGCTTTGACAGCTAGAGCCTATGTAGTAGTCATGCCAAGCAACACGATATGCTAAGCTTGTCATTGACATATGCAGCCAAGGCGCTGACTTTCAACATAACAGGTTAAATTCAATCCTTGTGTGGCGTATACACTTCGTTTCGTGTTATCAATCTCCGTTGGCTTGGCTATTGTTATAGATCGAAACGAGTTTAAGAGACATGAGATAGCATGTGAGGCCCCCTTGTTGACTACGCATATCCATGTCTCAGTTTCCATCGTTTGTACAACAACAACGGCCATGGATCGGAGATGGTAACATGATGTGGATCGACGTCGTCGCTGATGACTATGCCGGGAGCGGTGTAGCACAGCCGTTGCTATGATGGATGTTTATAGGGCCAACGCTGGTAGCCATGGAGACCAAAAAGGTCGTTGGCCTGCTTCACAATGCTAATTGTTTTGGAACTACGTTGTGGATGATCCCTAGTACACATCCTGTCCGTCACCACCGCGAGCAAGCTACAGGATCAAGCATGTCACGTACTCCAATTTCAATGTCCCCTGGCAACCATGGGTCATTCATTCGACGACGAAAATCTATTCGCTTGCATGAATGTTGGGTGAATCACTCATACATAGAGCAGCGTATGTAAGGTGGGTCAATGCGAAGTTGATCTACAACCTAGGAGAAGAAAGCCGACACGTGGTTGCATATTTGGGTCTGATTTGATCGACAATGACAAGTAAAGTTTATGAATGCAGGTTGCCAGCACCCATTTTGGGATCGATCATTGGGCAGAGGAGGTGCTACTTTTGAGTCAATACAGCAACCCTTGTAGATTCACAGCTTCCATCATAGCGATAACAATGGATGCTATTAAGGCTTTTTTGCTGACAGCACTCCCTACAAGATAAAAGTTCCAAGTGCCATCATCATTATGGATACATTGCCCGAGCATGATTTATGAGAGCATTTTCGGTGACGTGATTCCTTTTTATGTCATTATTTGCGTACATACCCAACGGTGTAGGTGGATAATGATGCAGGTCTATGCACACGATAAACACCTCCATAGTCATTACGCGATAATCGCATTACTTGATAATCATGATGGGTTTATATGAGTATTTGCCCTATATTGTATGATTACGGATTTAAGAAAATGGATCTTCGACGACCAAGAAATACTACTACATTGCTCATCTCCTTTTGGAGGAGGTGCTCAACACGCGTTGCCATTCATGGAAAGAAGCGGTATTATCCATAAAAGCATGGTAGCAAAGTTACCATTCTTTAGGACCACATGGCGTGAGGCATATTGAAATGAGCATGGACGCATTACGCCGCTGCCTACTACAAGGAGAAAAGTCGTGAGAGACGATGGCATAGTAAGTGGATGGTATTATAAATACGTCTATGATCGTGCTTGTATGATCCAAATACGGCCATGCATCATCTTCGTAGTAAGGATTGTGGAGCAACAGCTTCAGTAGAATAGTAGAAAAGCCAACACAAAGCATTGAAAAAGCTATCATTTTTTAGCATCAGGCAATGAATTAGCCAGATGAAGCGGCTTCTTAATTTCAGTGTCACGCATGATGGTGTTGATCCTTTGTAGTCAGGGCGCTGCTACTCCTGCTGCGATGATTAAAGCAGCTAGTACCCGGATCTCATCCTCCTATTTTTAATGCTCGCCATTCTCCCCATAACCGTTTTATCCTTTCTTTTCTACTCTTTATTACAATTTAAAAGATAGATCCAGGGCGCAACATCAAAAATACATTGCTCAAAGACCCATATGACAGTTAACTTTGCAAACAGCGCACCAAGTAGTAGTAGACTCTTACTGCTATCGCTTGGTTTGTCATGGACCTTGGTTACAGCTCAAGGTAGTATATAGGCTCACCCTGCTTGCCAATGGAAGCACCATATCTTTAACCAATGACGTGTGTATTATAGAAAGTGGCGACCCAACTGGTGATGATTCTTCTGGTAGTGGTGATCCATCAGGCGATGACAGTGGCGGTAGTGGAGACCCAAGTGGTCAAGATACATCATCACAAGGATGTATGTAGCTAATCATCTTTAGCGTAAAACAAGAGGACATGCAAAATTAACGATGTACATACATGTTTTGTTTTAGCACCATCTTCATCAACAAACGAAGGTAGTAGCGGTAGCGGCACTAGTGATAGTGGCTCTTCAGGCAACGAAAGTACACCTGCTGCATCACCTTCTCAGTCGTCCGATGCAGGAGATACACCATCATCCAATCCTACATTATCGACTGAAGCCTCAAGCAACAACGACACTTCTTCATCCACTAACAACACTGGTGCCATTGCTGGTGGTGTCATTGGTGGATTGTTAGGTGCAGCAGCAGTGTTATTAGCTCTATTTTGGTTTTTAAAGAAACGTCGACAAGCAAGCAGCAAGGCTGCTGGAGGAGCCTTTGCTGATAAGACCATGATACCCGATGAGGATGTTGAGGAATTCACCCCACGAAATGACGAATACCCATATGGGATGCAACAATCATCGTCAACCAATGCAAACAGCAATGATGATATGATACACAACAATGCATCTTCATACACACCACCTCCTCCACCTCCTCATTCTGCCGTGTACAACCGATCCTAGTAGGACACCCGCATACATATCTTTATAATATACAATAGTCAACAGCTAATTACTTAAAACAAATACACCACACTATTATAGTTTGTGCACTAAGATGTTTTGTCGATCCAACGTTCTTGCTCAGAGTCTCCTTTTTTATTCTTTAAAAGATAACATCTTCATCCTTTTGGTCAATGAGATCGATTTGGCCAGTTTCATCAGCAGTACGGAAGATGGGAGCTTCGCCAAGTTGTTCTTTAGCCTTAACGCGTTCGGCTTCTTCGGCAGCTGCATGATCCTTCTTTTTGCCCTGCACCTTTTTCAGTCGGAAGAATTCTTCTCTGTCTTGTTCGTCAAGCTCAGAAATGATATACTTGATGGTATTCTCGTAGCGGGGAATGATGACATGCTCAATGGCATTCACACGGCGGTTGGTTGCCTTGATCACCTCATCCAAGATCACAAAGGCAGTCTATATCATTGATAATAGGCTATTAGTATTCAACGAGGGGATGATGATAAGAGAGGGGGGTGAAAGGGGGGAATGTTACCTGCAGACTAGCCAACTCGATCAGGGTCTCTACTGCTTTTCTGTAAACCTCTTTCGATCTTTGAACATGTTGACCACCTCGACCCAAGCCGGTGAATTCAAAAGCTACGATAATGATTGTAATCGTTAAAGGGCTTCGTTCCTATGGTATTCCAATCTTGGGATACTTACCATTGCCACCTTCGGTATACATGGCAAACGTGGGTAGCATGACACCGGATACGTTTTCTTGTTCAGCACGCACACGTAGTTGAGCAGACTTGGAAGCTTCTTGCACTTGATAACTGAAAATGACCCATAGCATGAGTCTACTATGATAATGACATCTCTTTTCTCTCTTCTCCTGGTACCTGATATCTCCTGCAGTATACTGAACTTCAGCTAACGAAAACGATGCGGCTTGCATGATTTGACCCATTTTGCGTTTGAGCTATAATAATACACGCGGTCCAATGGGTGAGCAGAGGATGATAAGGAAGGCCCAAGGAGTGTATCGTGTCATAATACATACTTCGTCAATACGATGAGTGATAGTACGGAAGCGTTTAGTAAGTGCTTCAGCTTTGCGTTTCAAGAGCGAATGACCCGTTTGAGCACCCTTGAGACGAGACTTCATGGTCGTCAACGCCCTATAATGACACACACACGAAGGTCATTTCGGCACGTCCTATGCAGGTCTCTTTTTGTCGATGGAGCTTACATGCGAGTTGGGAAGATGTTGATACGTTGATTGTTGCCTGACATTGTCGAAACAAGATGGCGAGTTTATGAGAGGGAGAGCGTGGTTGTGTGTCTGCGAAGAAAGGGAAACGAGCAAGCAGTAAAGTAGCCACGAACGCCCGCCGAGAGGGGTTGTTTCAACTTCAAATGCTGGACTCTAAAATGGTCAGCCGTGTGTGGCAATATGATGCATCACCCCCAAGTTGTCGCGTGTGGAAGATAACTCTCGTCAATCACACATTCGGATGATCATCTTCCACCTTTGTTTTGATGCTATTAACCCTCTGTAGTGGTATATAAAACAGCGTGGTTTTTTATCCCGTTGTGTCGTGTGGAAAGCTTGCCATGGAAACAATTGAGGAGAAAAGTCATACGCGAATAAACCTTTACATCACTCTCTTACACATTTTCATTCGCTTATCCCCATAAAGTTGTTGTTGTACCCCGCATGATGTATGAGCGTTTGATTGCCAGGATTTCCTTCACTTAACATAATGCAACGAATCATGATCTGCTATCAATTGTGTTAAAATCATGATGTGGTCAAGCGCAATGATCAGGTACTACAAGAAGACTTTCTACATTTGCAATTTGGATAGCGACGTACCCCTTTGTCAGGGACATGCATCTTCTAGCCCTTTCAGATACACTGTGTTATAGTTTATTTTGCCGATTACTGAATGACCAGGAGGTAGGCATATGCAATTACAAGGACCATCATTTTATACGCTTTGTTTGTATGTGTACATGGAGCAAAAAGACTCAAAGTAAATATGATGTTGAGCAAGCGTTTTAAGCACTATTGCTTCCCATTACTAATGCTACAGATTTATTGCTTGATCATAGATGAGATAATGATACAAAAAGTCTTCCATGAATGCTAATGAAGGAAGCTATTTGAGCTGGTGGTGATCGATTCAAGTACGGTGTAGAGTCCTCGACTATGTAGTATCAGTGGATGTATGGATGTAGTCAATGATCCTTTTCGCATGCAGTTGATGGATGAATGATGACCATGATGATGCAAACGGGAATTTATTTCTCTGGTTATTGTTCAACTCTATCGTCTATCAATAAAGAAGCGAATGGGTGCAGGTGGATGGATGTGCGATAACACTTGTTGATGCATGAGGTGCCCATAAATGTGCAGTGGATGATGATGGTTGTTGACAGGTCACACAAAGGATGGTGATTGTAGATGCGTGTAAAGAACCACCTTGACATGCGATACGCTCTTCTCTTTTCCACACATTGTATATACCCAAACCCTTCCATTCCATGTACCAATATCCATATCCATATGTCCACAAGAAGTTGTATGTATTGAAGCAAGTTGCTACACCTAAATAAAGGTGCTTCTATACGATGGCTATCTGCTGTCCACGTGGAAAAGGCTGCAAGGCATGTTGCTGCAAGTAACTTGAGACGTTGGAGTAGCAACTGCTGCTACGATTGGTTGTGGGCAGAGGAGTATGCAAGAGCGTGTGTTGTGGTCGAGTGACAAGATGTGAATGCCGTTAAAGACAATGGGGTAAAGGCCTCGCTAATGGCAACTTCTGGTACGATTGGTTGTGAACAGAGGAGCGTGCAAGAGCGTGTGTTGTGTCAAGAGACTCGTGTGTCGTAGAAGAGTGGCAAGAAGGCTGTGTACACGCCATGGACTTGCCATTCAGTCAAAGACAATCGGATCAAGGCAGCTGTAGGATTGGCATGATGCGTTGAAGCAGGACCATCACTCACTTGTGGTTGAGAGTGGGTGGGTGCAATGTAGGATACAGAGGGAAGAGAGAGAATGTGTGTGTGGATAAGGAAGCGGTGGATTTGAAGTTAACACCATTTTTATCGCTCTCATGAACATGGTTGCAGAGTAAACCAATGGCAGCTGCTATACATCACTCTCTTACACATCTTCATACCTTATCTCCACAAAATTGTTGTTGAACCCTACAAAGGAGCTGATGGAAGAGCTTGATCGCGAGGATTCTCTACACTTTGGACACCATTATGTGCTATCGATCGTTAAATCGGTCATGTGATCAAGTGGAATTATCTGGCAAGAAGACTTAATCTACAGTGCAATGCCCTTCTTGGATGGTAAGACTTTAGACAAAAGAGTTTGACTGATGATGGTTATTTGACATACGCACATATTATATGTTTGTGTCAGTGTATGTGAGAATTATAGACTTTAATACGATCGATCAAAAGGTCTGATGATGGAATAGTTTACTTCTATGAGTCGTTACCACTCCTTTAAGGACCAGCTTTAGCAGTATCGGCACCAGCAGCACCACCAGGGCCAGCTTTAGCAGTATCGGCGCCAGCAGCACCACCAGGGCCAGCTTTAGCAGCATCGGCACCAGCACCACCACCAGCACCACCAGGACCAGCTTTAGCAGCATCGGCACCAGCACCACCACCAGCACCACCAGGACCAGCTTTAGCAGCATCGGCACCAGCACCACCTTCCATCATTTTTTTTGCGGCATCAGGTCCAAAGATTTCCGCTATGGCCTTCATAGCTTCTTCTTGAGCAGCAGCATCAGCTCCAGAACCAGGACCACCAGGACCACCAGGACCACCAGGACCACCACCAGCGGCATCTGCTTTGGGTCCTTGACCAGGACCACCCTGAGCACCAACCGATTTAGGATCAGCGCCACCTTGTGCAGCAGGTTGAGCCGACACCACAGAGAGAATAGCAATTGCAGCAGCGAGAGTAGGGATGAAGAAACGCATCTTGACTAGCTTGTACTTTTTCAATAATGTAAAAGTTGGGATAATGCTACCTCCATCTTGAAATTCAACATCTTTATATAGCTTTTGCAAGTTTTGATCGTCGTCTTAGTTAAAGCACGCCTTTTTGCATGTTGTTCTCATACTCCCTCTCACTCTCTCTTGGATGAGGACGTATCCCTTTGCCAGGGACTTGCATTTTCTAGCTTCTTTTTTTTTACAGTGGTACACTGTAAGTGGATCTACACAGATGTATTTACATATTCTGTCGATAACGAAGCTAGCAGGAGGTAGGGGTATGCAACTAGAAGGATCATCATGTTTATACGTAGTATCCCATACCTTGTATGTGTACATGGATTAAGGAGACTCAACTCTGAGCTTTGTCAAATGTCTCTTTCAATCACCACCAGGTTTTGGGTGGTGATGTGCATGGCTTGATCTTTGCATTTTCCTTCATTGACCAGCGCGAGAAGTGAGATGCTATTGCTCATAATATCCACCGAACATGGTGGGCGCAACAACCCAAGAAATTTCCATTGGCATACATTGCATCTTCAAACTCTATCTTTCAATACACAGTAAAACGCCACCTTGAAAGGAGAAGACGCCATCTACGAAACTAGTCGCGTTTGCGAACAACGACATGCAGGACTCGTTAGGAGACAATGCATACTTCCCTATAACATTATGTATGTATCAGCAAAATACTTTCAAATTGCATTCGTTTCCACAATTATTACTTTCCAGACACATGGTTTTGGTGGTAGTTACTAACAATCAAGAAATGGGTTGACGTATTATTATAGGTGATGGGACTATGTCATTGAAGAAATTTGACAGCGGCGGAAAGTGACGGATCAACAACCCAATGACCCCTTCAGGGGGATGGATGTGCGTACGTACGGTATGTTTGTTGACTTTAGTTTTGGGTTTGGCAAATCATACGTAGAGATCAGCAACCAATGATGGGTATTCTCTCTTATGTTGAAGGATACAATAAACCTAAACTTCAAAATGCATTGACTCAAGCTAAACGCCATCTGCAAAAGGTAGGTTCTATGCAAGCCCTTTGTTTTGACCTTGAGTACCTGGACCTGTATGCTGTACATAACGCCATGCCAAGTTCTCTTCGCATTAGTGTTACAAACCAAAGAACGTATGTGGATTTGATATCCACAGGGTTATCCACCTTGAGCGATCGAACACAAAAGCTGGCACATAGGACAAAGCAATACGAGTTGATTGTTGTGGATAATAGTTTTCATAGTGCAATGGTATTTTCTATACTTTTCCAGCATCATTGCAGCACTGGGCGATCAACACAAAAGGAGTATCCCTATTAGGAGTAGGGTGCATGGCTGCCTCACTTGATCGATAAGCAAGGATGGTTTATACTTTGTCCAATGATTACATGTTGTGTAGAAGCCCAAGGTTTATGGACCTTGTATGTATACATATCCAATATCCCAACCGCACAGCATGAAATAGAACGGAAACATCCGCCATTGCTTTCTCTAATGACCCTCCAGACAAAATGTGCAGTTGTAGAACCCCCCTGAAGCTATTCCACATCGCTCCTTAATCCCATAACCATAAATGAAAACGTTAATCGTTGGTAGAATTGCGTGATGTCCAGTGTTCTGCTATGTCGCTAAGATTCACAGGTTGACAAAAAGGAAGCTCTGCCCAACTTTGGCGGGAACACGGTGATCTGTGTACAAGGTTACTGCTGATAGCTAACTCAAACTCGTCACATAGAAGGGTGTATTGTCGCTAGTAGGCATTTCACATTCGTTGAATACAACTGGAAATGGCGCTAAAGGAAGGCAAGTTGGTCTTAGTAACACTGTATGTGGTAGCTGTTACCAAGGCAACCCCATCTAAAACTCAACCCATTGAGAAACAGCCCAACAGAGCACATGTTTTGTATGCTGATACAACCATTTATAAGATTTGTGGCATTTTATTGACGTGTGCTGTACTATGAACATGGGGGGATAATTTCCAATGACGAGTGGTTGATAGAGAGTATGTGGATATAGGCATAGCATTGTCACGTGTTTCAAGGTACGCTGGATTGTGATTTGAACGAGCGCTCTAGTTGTATTTATGCATCATTTATTACTCCCCGAGAAAGAGAGGAAAGCTATGACGTGTGATTGCTGTCCAAGTCCAAAGAGCGAGGAGCGAGGGGAGAGAGAGAGAGATGTGCAAAAGAGGAAAGAAATGTGGCAGTGATGTGAGTGAGTGAGTGATTGTGTGTTGGAGTGGTGAATGGTGGTTGTTGTTGTGCGTATATCGTTGATTGGAGGAAGAAGAAAAAGGTGCGGTTTTTGATGGCGGCGGGTGGTATAATATAATTTAGGATATGACACCGTTGCGAATCATAATGTCCACAAGTTCTTGCAATGGCTGGATTTCCTTTTTGTCCAATAGACCAAACTCCCGGGCAAACGAGATGAAATGAGCAAATAGCGAATTGAAATGTGGTTCCTCGTTCAGCGATAGAATCTTGTCGTAGTGATGATGATAAATGTGTGCAAACAACCGAAACAATTGACCGAAAATACGCTTTACAATGGTAGGGAATTCGCGTGGAAACTCTCGTCCTGTATCATAGCAACCTATTAGAGATGGGATCCTCTCACAGATATACATGCATCCATCTTACCTCCTTTCGTGGGAAATATGGTTTCATCATTCAACATGTTTTCTATACTCGTCGCCATGTAATCGATGTATTGTGGTGCTGGTAACTTGATCTTTTTGGATTGAGCATCAGACCATGTGTATTCGACGCTATCAAGGGGGATGGATGTGATTAGCAAATGCAATCCCATCATCCCTTCTATCCATCCTATGTCAACTTACCCTGGACCTGCGGACATTGAAGGGCAGCTTTGTGCGTTGCAGAAATCAGTGATGGATGAATAGAACATGTTGATATAGTTGAAGAACTCGAAAGCTTATAGAGGCAATGTCGTCAATAAGCGAGAAAAGGACTTGGAGACTTGAAAAAGGCATCAACTTACTATTGAAAGCGAGCCACTCGTTGACGTCGACGTATTTTGGTAACTCTATAATCGTCTTGAAGTTGCCCTTGACCAGCATATGGGTTACATATGGATAACATAAGAACAATGGCTTGGATGGTAACGATGTGGTCGATTTTGTTTTGCTGGCTTGTTTTCGTTTGCTGCCGAGACTGGACATTGGAGAGGCTGTGATGAGTACAATGCGGGGTCATGCGGATGTGCTGAAGCGACGTACCCAAAGCTCAAGAAACTCATGATGCCTGATTCAGAAAGTAGATTCTAAATAGAGGTAGTAAAAAGAAAGAGGAAGAGAGATATAGGAGAGGAGAGATAAAAGAGGACCAAAGACCACACTGCAACAAAGGAAAAGGGGACCAAGAGAGTTGTTTGGCTGGCACACACTCACTCTGGAAATTCACTTGAATTCCCGACACATCGTCAAAGCACTTGTTGACATTGTTGCCTGTTGTTGGTGTCATTGTAGTTGAGAAACAAGCTTCATTATCATGCATGCGTGTATACAAGATGTTCTCATTGTCTCACTCTCTATGTATGTTGATTTGGAGATCCATTCCCTTTCGTTGTTGGCAAGATGCCTCTTCTTCTTTGCTATTGTTGATAAGAGCCATCAATGTGGAGGGATCAATCAATAAAGATTGCTTACTACCCATAAGTTGTCATTGAGACCAGAAATCATAAAGTGGCTAATGAAAGTGATAATGAATGATGAGGATGGGGTATCATTTCCCATTTTAATGATCAGAATGTGGGGTTTGATGGGGCTGGAAAGTGTGTGAGAGTGATGCTATTGATAAAATGATCGGTATTGTTGGGGGACGGAATACATGTTGTGGGGAAAAAGGGAATACAAAAGAAATGTCAAAGGTGCTAATATCTATGTTATTATTCGACATTGCCAGCGCGCGCAACACCATCGCTATACCAGACGACGACGCCGTTACGTAAATCTCGTCGCCAAATGACACCACGATATTGAAAGGTCCAAAAGCTCCAATAGCAGATCATGGATACACCAGCCATTGTGCTGACCAGCAGCAGCTTTGCAACGCTTGTGGGTTTGAGTAGATACAATAAGGCGAAACCATCCATACGAGCAAGAGCAATATACAACAAGCCCCATGCACTTCCAGCGCCCATGAGAGACCAGATCCGATATGCCAATAACTGGTAACCACCTTGTTCTTCCAAACGGCTTACGAATTCCCATAGTATGATTCCCCATGCATTGCGTCGTTCGAGCATCAAGAGCCAAAATAAGCTGATGGTCGGATCAAGTGTCAATCTCTCGCTGAAAACAAGTATGCCTAGCAACCATCCAGTCCAATACAATGATGTCCCATACACCACACATAATCGCTCCAGATCAGGTCGTTGCAACATATGAGCTGTCAAGTGCGTAACGTGGAAACTGAGATGGAACAGGACAAAAAAGGGTGGGAATGTGTGCGCCCATGCAAGTGTCGTTAAGCTGTAGAGCGATAAGATGATGATGGATGATGTCAATGCAAGCGTGATAGGTGTGTATGAGATGCGACTATTTACATACAACGAATGTTATGAGCACGTGTGTACTATATAAAAGAGAACAGGCCACCTACTTACATAATGTGAGTGTCGTGAACAATAGGGCATGGCTCGTCCTGATGCTCAGTTGAAGAGGAGAACGATGGCTTCTCATCGGAATGATAACCTTCGTCTGACATGGAGGTCGAGGTTGATCTGGATTCATACGTCGAAAAGGACATTGGCGTGTCTGCCATGCAAAGGCATTCGTAATAAATGGGAGAAAGAGAAAGAGAGAGAAAGAAGAGCGTCCGAGACAAAAGGAATTTTCGACAAGCACGTGAAGAGAAGATTCACATGAAAATGGAAAGGGGGGCGATGGAGATTACACACACACACACACACACAAAAGAGAGATCTGCTCTTTGACTGGCTAATGAAGTCGCATGTGCATGCATCTGTTCTCGTCATCATTCTCTATTGTCATATTCCTGGGGTAGGATTGGGCTTCCTTTTCAACATGTGCCACTGTCAAAAAAGTGGGTGGGGCTAAGATTAAAAGACCCGTGGGTGATTGTAGCATGAAATCATCATCTATGCCCATTTCAGATGGGTGTCACAGGAGTGCAACGCCTCTTTTTATGCTTATATGGATGCTCTTTATTCTTCCCGTAGTATATCGCTGACAACAAATGTATAAAGTGCTATGCCCAATCAATTGCCTTTTTCGTCCCTCGCCCGCATGCAATTCATTGTTGATGCCCGACATTGACTATAACATGCTAGAAAATGTTGTCAATAGCTTACTAGCACTATTATGCTTCTCCCCTCCTTCATAACACGTACTCAAAGGAAAGACTTGTCTTGCTAATAAACAGCAGGTATTGGATAGCGATGATGATGATCATCATGGTGGATCATTTTGTGACCTTGGAAACATGGCAACGAGCAACGACATTGCCAGGGCAATTAGTGGGCGGTCATTCTAAAATGATTATTCCACTAGCAAGAGGCAGCTACGACTAACCCAAATGCTCCAGACAGCAACATGGTCATTTGATGCTCATTAACGTATATAATATAGGGTTAAAGGTATCCTTGTAACTCCACCCTATGACGACGACGTCCATCGATTACATCATTTGCCATCTTCATCAACAACCCTTTGTCCTTGTTACCAGAAGCCTGGATCTCTTGTTGTTGGTCTTACAGCAACGTGGATTGTAGGATGATATCATGAATGCGAATCTTAAAGTTATTGGTAATGAAAAAGTAATGAGGGGAAATGGTGTGATAAACCAAGTCGTGTTGATCAATTGAGTATCCTGTTATAACAGCCATAAGAGCAAAATCAGGGAGGCAGGTGCTAATGATTGCAAATAACGAAGCTGTCGCTTGGCATTTTGCCTAAGGTGAACAATGGCCATTGTCTGGACTATTCCAATTGGCTGACCTTGTACTATTGTATCGTCAGCCATAATGAGTTTCCCAAAGAGGGGTGCTGCTCTTCATGCTGCATGCACGAATTTGACGTGAGCTTAGCAATGATGATGAATGGAAAGGGAAAATGGGCCTTTCTGATCTTCTTCAACATGGGTTTGTAATTTGACTTGTGCGAGTCTTTTCCTTTCAAGGTTAAAAAAACACAACCCATCCCGAACCGATATTCCCCACCCATATCCGGTTTGGCGTATAGGGCCTCATCATCAGCAAGAATACGTATGCCGACGTTGATGATGATTCATTCCGACAATTTTCTGAAACCGAGCCATTCAAAGAAGGGTATCATAGGATGGTCCTCCGCCAAAGAAGAGGTGCGTAATATGACACGCTTAAGAAAAAGAGAGAGTGTGTATCATAAATCAACCCCTGAAGGATGTGGGACTAAGGAATGCGCATCCCTGTCAATCTATAAAAGTTTAATAAAGCTAATGCACGGATGGCTTGTCGTTGCTATAATGCAAGCTGTATATTATTGCTATTGTGTCCTGCTGCTGTATTGGTACCCCTTCCATTACGCTCACATACGCTTGCACATAAACATGTGGTTTCTCCGCTCTATGGGCTGATAAGAGCAAAACCAAGAACAAGGAACAATAGGCACACACACACCGATGATCGGGGGTTGCGGAAGATGATGCCGATTGGCGTTATTTAATTACATGTGCTTTTTAACGCACACACACAGCGGCGCGATGATTTGTTTGTTGGGGCCCATTGTTGTTACACGTGGGCGGACTGGCCATATGTATGCCAAAAGTGATATGAGGAAGATCGCTTTGAAGGAGAGCGAAAAAAAAGGCGATCAACTAACAGTGTTGGGCACCCGTGCCCGATCCACATTGTTTGATCGAGTATATAAGCAACGGCAAACTTTTCGTAAAAGTTGTCTTTATCATTCCTTATCCATCCACTTTTTTTGTTGTACATACCACCACTTCCATCTCGTTTCTATTATACATAAGCATCATCATGCGTTCCTTTGTTTCCTTTATTGCTCTCTTTTATACTATGGTCACCATCATGGTGGCAAATGCATTGCCTATCCAGAAGCGGGAATCTGGAGCCCTTACATTTTACACACCAGGCCTTGGATCCTGTGGCAAGACTAGTAGTGAAAGCGATATGGTGGCTGCAATGAGTTCTTCTGTTATGAGCTCAGGCGATAAATGTGGCAAGAAGGTCTCTATCACGTACAAGGGTAAAGACGTTACCGTAACCGCCCTCGACACTTGCCCATCATGTGGTTCTGGTGATATCGATTTGAGCCCTAGCGCCTTCTCAAAATTGGCCGACTTGGATCAAGGTCGTCTTCAAGGTGCAAGCTGGAGTTGGTCATAGATAGTATCATCACCATTCACTGTCGGCAACATGCTTACTTGTATGTTGTAGTGTAAAAAAAGTTGCCTGTATCTCTTCTTGGCAGCAACAACCCACCCCCTTCTTTTTTAGTGTATAGCAAAAAAAATGTACCAATACATGTATTTACAATGGCTGGACCATCACACCATCATCATCATCATCATTATGCGTTGTGAAATGACCGCTAGATCAGGTTTATGGTGGGTGTATGCAGGTAAATTGAGGAGTAGGGGGATACATAAACAAATGCAAAGAGGGTCGTGTGGTAAGGTTTAACCCGCAGGATGATGCATCAGTAGTAGTAGTAGTAGTAGTAGTAGTAGTAGTAGTAGTAATAGAAGTGACCATTGACCTATACATCACTATGCATCAAGTACATTGGTTGTCATGACGATGGATCGATATCCATGATACGCGTGAGTGTGTCTCATTTGTAAATGAGGTGTGGGAAACTCCGGTTGAAAAATGTTAGGGCACGTGGAGAAGGATCCTTTTCTGTTCCTGCATCTTGCGGTTTGCTCTTTTTTGGTGATAGCCGATCAGCCACCTTTTTGTCGTTGTCGTGGCTGAATCACCTTTCTTTATTCATTTCAACTTTGTTACTGAAAGGGATGTCACCCAAGAAGGGGGGCCATGAAAAGAAGTCCAAGATGTACGGAATCATAGCTCCCTACGGGGTGTGTGTGTATGTGTGTGCGGGGCCCTTTTGCCTTGATAATGGGGGCTATGTGCGTGCACTTTTATGATACACAAGCAGAGGTTGGTATCAGCAGTAGTAGTGCATATGATGGTATGTAGGGTGAGAATACTGATATAAGAGTGATAATGGGTGGTTTAGGAGAGCTGGGGTTGTGGAGAAAAGTAAAAGAGAGAAAAGAGCTGTGTATCAGCCAACCCTCTTTCAGGAGACATGTGAAATGGATCTGATGGAGAAAGCGTGGATATGGGAGACGATCGGAACGAATCCAGCACGCAGCATGTGTATGAAAGAACACATAAGGCTTCTGTCTCGGCATCCGCTGGCTGATGTGGGGGTTACTTTTTTATCTTTGGGCATGGTAATTGATCGGTGAGTTACAAAACCAAGAGCATAACCTTTTACTTTTTTCTTCCCTCTTTCTTTTTTTCTTTCTTTCTTTACTTGTCATCTTTTATCTCACGCACACACATACACACGACACTCCTTTCTTCTTCGTATACAACAACAACGCCATGCATCATCACCTGCGACGACATTCTCAATCAGTAGCACTGTCAACGTCGCTTGCAAACGCTCTTACTACTCCACACACTCGCACACGATCACATTCTACATCCACATGCACAGCTAACAGCATTGCCACGCAACTCTTTGCCTCGGTCAACTCGAAGATCAAGGAGATTGAGGATGCTGACTCGACTGGTTTCTTGCGATACATGGATGATCAGGTGCATGAGACCTGGGACAGTGCCAAGGCAGCTGTTGTAGGTGCACAGCGTTTACTGCAATTTCATGAGCTTCCCAAAGAGTGGCAGGAAAACGAATATGTCTTGTCAGGGTGAGTACACACATACATGCAGCATACATGTTTTTATATATCAATCCCCAAAAAACATGATGATCGTTACACCACAATGTCTTCCCTACACCCCCCAAAATTTTCATTCCCCCCAAAATCAAATATGTCGCTCATCCATTTGCTGTTATACAGATACCGCTTCTGCAAAGGCACTCGTGGTTGCTTGATGTCTATCTTTAAGATCCACAACGAGACAATGAACATTTGGAGCCATCTACTCGGCTTTGTATTTTTTGCTATTCTCACATGTCTCACCTTTGTTTCATTCAATGTGAGTGTTTGTGGGGGCTGAATTTTATATAAATGGGTATTGACATTGCCATGTTTGGCCTATGTATAGCGCCATTTTCCTGAAGCCACGCTCCATGATCGCATTGTGTTCATGACCTTTTGCTTGGCAGCCCTTAAATGTTTATTTTGTTCATCCGTCTATCATACATTTATCTGTCATTCGCGCCATACTATCAAGTCTTTCACCGCCACCTTGGTAAGTCTTCTTCTCTCCTTGAACATAGAAGGGGGGTTGAGCAAAAAAGGAGCAATGTCACTGACAACGCTTTGCTTGCTTCTTCCATGTACGTGTAGGATTACATTGGCATCGCTATCCTCATTACGGCATCTGTACTCGTCACTGAATACTATGGCTTTTACTGTCACCCGGTACCAAAGATGCGCTACATGATCTTCACCACGGTGGTTGGTAGTGCTGGTGTCATTATGCCCTTCTTCAAGCTGTGGGATACCAAGGAATATCGCATGTTGCGTATCACTGTGTTCTTGTCAATGGCGTTTTCCAGCGTTGTACCTGTGCTCCACCTCATTACCAAAAATGGATTCTTTTCAACAATGTCCTTTTTCCAAGAAGCTGCCATTAGTGTTGCCATGTATCTCTTGGGTGTTGTTGTCTGTAAGTGTACTTTTGGGGGAGGTGGTTGGGGGGTAGGGTTGTCAGGGAGGTGGAAAAGGGTACATTTGCATTAACACACACACACATTATAGACATCAACCGGTTTCCGGAAAAGTTCTATCCTGGCCGATTCGATTTTGCAGGCATGACAAGCCATGCCATCTGGCACATTTTCGTGTGTCTTGGTATCTATGTAAGTCATCATTGTTGATCAGCTGGGGTTATTTGGTGTTGTTGCTGATCAAATCACATGCACACACATACTAGTTTCACTACTTAGCATCAATGCACTTTTTCGATCAACGGTATTCTTACGGGTGCAGTGGATGCATGATTGCACAAGCATAATCAAACCTCCCATTCTTCTTTACGAGTACGAGTAATTTATACCACACACAAGAAGCACAATTACATCTCTCGTCATTTTCCTCTACTACTACCTCCTCCTCAAAAAAGAGTGCATTGTATACTCCAAAACAAACATTCCCCAATCCATCTTTCCCCCCCCTTCATAATACCATCCTGAACAATAATAAAAAAACGCAATAAACAATGATGACATGGAAGAGATGTATTATCAATGACGAAAAGGAATGAGCTATGATGAAGTTGGTATCCTATTATTCTGCGATGCTGATGATGATGCATTGGAGAAAGCCATGTTGCGTTCAATAAGATGATCGACTTGATCAAGGAAGAGCTGGATATCTTTGAAATAACCAGGGCCGATGATGGCAGAGGATGCTGGATTGTTGGCTTGTTTTGAACAAGTGGAAGTATAAGTCTCTTCATGAAGCTCAAAGCCTGGGGTATCAGGTTGAATGCCGAGATCTTGCAACCAAACACATGCTCTTGCTTTGCTAGGTGAATGCGGGAAAAATAACGAGTCTGGTAAGGTCAAATGTAATGTGGTCTTGTGCATGATTTGCACTCGTAGCGCCTTGTCGTGTCGTCTCAAGTGCGTGAGTACCACCGTGATCCTTTGCATGTGCTCTTGGTATTGTCGAGCCATTCTTTGAATCGTTTGCACAAGCTCATCGTCATCATCCATCATCGTACGGTTGCTTGTCGATAAACATTGAAGGATCGCTCTTCCATCCAATACCATCGTCAAAGTCACTCGAACAGCTCGCTTAAATGATACAGGTCGTCGTACCAAAAGTCCCGGGCGTTGTGCAGGTGTACTCTGTATGAGCAGATTCGACATGCCACGCTCCACTTGATCAGTGTCATTGTCACCGTCATGCGATGAACGTCTTCTCCAAAAGAGCGATACAGGTGTTGTGGAAGATGTTGTTGTTGTTGTTGTTGCAGCTGAAGAAGAAGAAGACGAGGAAGAAGTTGTTGTTGTTGTTGTCGTGGTTGTGGTGGAAGAAGGAGTAGCATTAGATGAAGTAGTGATTTTGCGGCCTTTTGTTACACATGATGATGTTGATGACCATACTCGACGAGATAAAGTGGGCCTTCGTGCACAACAAAATGAGGGTGAAAGTAAGAATGTAGCAAGCATAAAAAGAAAAGGGAAAAGAAAAAAGGATAATTATCGTTCTATCAGCAGGCGATATGATAAGAATTAGTGTGTGTGCGTGTGTGGTGTGGTGTGCTGTACCAGCGTGTCTGAAACCTGTAAACCAATCAAAGCATTGGGTCATGCAAAAGGGATGATTCCCAATTCTCACGCGAGCTTTCATCCCACCAACCCCATCGCATCTAAAAGATACGTAATGATACCATAAATGTTGATTACGTTCCAACTACTAGACTTTCAACCAACCCAAGTTATGCTTCAAGGAATGATCATTCTTTTTTAATAACATGTATATATAAAAGACAAAAGACATTTCCCCCTCCTTCTCCCCCTTTGCTTCATTGTCCGTGCAAGTCTACTACTATTACTACTACTGCTTGCGTGTGAAATAACCTCGTTCTTTTAGCCATCATGATTTTTATCTTTTTGTTTGCTGTTGTCTTTTCACCCCTTGCTTTTGCATTGAGCCACGCTGTCATCCGTGAAGGCTTAGAAAAGGGTCATTTGTTCCCAGAGGGTAATAATTATAAATACTCATCATGATGCTGTTTTCGGCTTACATTGTCCTACCCTATTACCAGTGTTTGATGCATTTGAGCCACAAAGTGAATTGCGTATCACCTATCATATGACCAGGATGCTGCAAATGGGTACCACCATCGAAGCTCAGGAGGTGGAACAGCAACCCCATGTTTGGTTTTCAAAGACAAACGACGTCTCTCAGTATTCGTTGGTTTTGGTAGGAGGTTATGCATAGGTGGTCATTGTCTTTTACTAACAATGACATAGATGGATCCTGATAATGAGGAGAATGGTCCTTATTTGCATTGGCTCGTTACGAACATTGATGGTCAACGTCCTGCTACCGATGTTTCAAACGAAGATCCACTCTTTCAGTATATCCCTTACACAGCTCCCACAGCAAACGATAATCCTCATCGCTACGTATTTGCTCTTCTCGAACAATCCCAGCAAAACCAAACAATGACACCTGAAAATCCCCGTCTTGATCGTGCAGCATTCGACATCAACAAGTTTGCAAAGGACAACAACATGAAGATCGTCACTGCTCTCTATATGCTCTTATAAACAGCTTTTACTCTTGACAAATAAATAAATATATACTATGTGCTCCTACGAGTTGAGGGTAGCCACCACTTTTTGAGCTGCAGTCCCCACCATATCAGGTCGTTGAGCTGCTTGTTCCAAGGTTGTGAAAGAGCTCATTTTGATCTTGTCGATGGCAGCTTGATATTCAACTGTGGTATTACGTCCATATGAGTGGGTATTCATCCTTGTATATCCCCAACATTCCAAGAATCCAACTTACCGCCTTTGGCTGCTTCCACAATCTTCTCTAAAAGCACACACACATTCCATTGCATCTCAGGAGGAATGGGTCGGCTGTTGTTGCCGTCATTTGTTGTCATCATCATGCCTGTGATCACTTCAAGGAACGAACGGGTCTCTGGTTTGGGTTGTTGTTCCTGTTCCTGCTCCTGCTCCTCGTCATTAGGCTGCACTTCAGGTAAGGGTGGTGCCTCAGCAATAATTAAAGATAACACTATAGCAAGGAAAATGCACATTAGTAATCGGGGGAAATCACAAATACACGATGAAGATGTACGTACCATTGATCATATCTTGGGAATCCTCCATTTGCCATGCAGCAAGAATAGACGACAGGGCAATAACACCATCATTCTTTAATACAGGGAAATTGGATGTGCGAGTCATTTCAACAATGGGCTGGACCACTCTTTGATCGAGAAGCTTCTTTCTTAAAGAGGACGATCCTTCGTTGCCTGTGCATAATCAAAAAAACCATATCAGTACATGTACTCATGTGCTCTCCTTGATCATGTTATTACCTTGATGGAGCCACACAGACTTGATCAAATTGGTCAAAATTCTTGTTGCTTCACTCTTGGCTGCTACATCATCAAAACGATCCAAACATGCGAGAACGAGCTCCAATGGGGTCTTGCTTTCATCTCCTGCAACAGCACCGCTAATGACCTCTTTAGAGTTGGTATCTAAATTTCACATTTAGCCTGTGTGTGAATGGTTGACAACTGAAACAAACATTCCAGGTACTCACATTCGTTGGCACAAAGCAACTTGATGATGCCAATGGTAAGGAATTGATTGCGTTTGAGCATGTCGTTGGTGGTCTCTAGTAACGGTGCAATTGTGGGGATAACATTTGCTTCACCAATGATCGACCTGTTCTCCTCTAAAAGAAAAAATGGGTATCAAAACGAATGCCCAAACCACATCCAACAGCAATAGAGGTATACACATACTGGCAAGGCATAGGTGCTTAAGACAACCCAAAATAGCGTATCTGAAAGTTGCCTTGTCCGTCAAGTTGAATGCTTCCAATAAAGCTTGATGCAGATGATGTCGTTTGACGAGTTCGATACAGATTTCATCTATACACACAAATTTAAGTGGCCACGCTAAAAAAGGAATGCCATATGACGCACGCACCTGATCGTGCAAGATTGCCCAATGCATAGACTCCTGTTTGTGCCAAAACTTCCGATTTCGAGCGTGCCCAACCAATGAATCGTCCAAGTAGGTGATCATTCTTGTATAACTCATTCATCTTGCTGTCTTGAATCATCCAAACAACCCCACCCCCAAAAAAGACAATGAGCTATATTTTCCCAGGTACCATTTCCAGAGTACTCACCGCTTGAGATAGCACACACCACGCACTTGGTAACGGTTGTCATGATTTCTTCAAACTGCTTCTTTTCCTCTTCGTCGTTCTCCTCTTCATCCGGTAATTCAGCATGTTCAACAAAATCAAGGAGCATGATAAAGTTGCCGGAATCCACAACTGCATTTTGTGCGGCCTCTATCATAGTATACAACCTTCATCAATATACAAACATGTCCAATAGAGTGTTGTTGTTGTACATCATTACCATCTTCAGCCACAGCCTGGAGTAAAACATCCACGAGAGATCCGAGCAAATCCAAATTTGTAAATTGATCCACCTGCCATTCGTACTTGATCAAGTCCAAAAGACGCTCAATGGCATCATTGCATGATACAAACTTTGCACGTGCGGTATCTATGATATGCCCACATTGAATACCCCATCGTCCTTACCAAACACACATACACACATACATACCTTCATGCATCAAGTTGTCCAAGGCACGTGCTGCCAATAGGACGGTGACAAGTTCGCCATGGTCGAGTCGAGCAGGCTTCAACAATTTGGAAAGGTATTCGATACCATCACTGCTGCCAATGGTTTTTTGGATCGGCTCTAGACGACAGTAACCATGTTAAGCCCCAAGTTGCATACATCCATTTCCCCTCCCCTTCCACGTACCATAATCCACACTGCTATTCAAGCAAAAACCACATGCCACCTTGGTCAATTCATGATTTTGATGTTCTTGGAGAAAGGGAATGACCATATCCACCACACCACCTTCATGTACACGCTTTCGATTGTCGTCTAAAAACCTACGCTATCAGACACATCATGTTGATCCATCCTTCCCTCCCTCCCTCGACATACCGTAATCGATGCATGCATTACCAAGCACACGTAAGGCTTGTACTTTGAAGGTATCATTCTCCTCAGCGAGTTGCAATAAACGAGTAACATGCGTGATGCCACCGGTTTCACCGAAAGATGCACGTGTCGATTCTGCAATACAAACACCATAAACGCCATGTTCTTTTTCTCGCGTGACAACATTCTTTCAAATACCTGAGACGAGTGTGCCTGCCACCGTTTGTGCCAATCGTGTTGCCTGTTCCCATAATGCACCATTGTCCTTGGATTGCGCAATGGACTCCACAAGATGACCAAATGTCTCGGAAACGCTGGCCATGTTGCCTTGTAGATCTGTTCGTTTCCTGCATGTGAGTTGTTTCCAATCGTTGGCTGCAACAAGGGGTACTCACTGTCACTAATGATTAGGGACTCGACTGTTTGTGTGAGCTTGTCCACTCTTGATGTGTCTGCCATTGTGGTAAGAGAGCAAGGTCGGAGGGGAGGGGGAGTGGTGGTGGATGATGCAAAGGATCATTATCAACGAGAGTTTCTGCAAGTCATCTCACTGGCAGTCGGCAAATCAAATAGACGACGACAAGGATCCTCTTCATATGTATGTGGGCGCACACACACACACACACACACACACACGTACACATACACACGCCATTTGATGTATGTTGTATATTTCAAGCATTGGGAGCCTTGGGAACTGGACTACTACACACACAAGAAAATGATTCCGAGCGACAACATTTCAATCCAAGCATGCTCTTTTCAGAACCGAACTAGAAGAAAAATGCCGGACAATATTAAAAGGCATGAGATGGTGGATGGTGTCTATTTAAAAAGGTGAGCAAGGCCAGTGAAAAAAGAGTTTAGCACCTATTAAAAACGATATCTCTGTACCAAACCCCTTTCCTTTCCCTTTTAGTATTTGCATTACACAAACAACACATCGACGACAGAGATCCATTATGCGCACGTTTTTTGCACTTTCAGCAGCCGCTGCCTTTTTGATGGCAGCCAACGCCCAACAAGCCGACCCCGTCGAATTGACTGATTCCTTTTCGCTTTTCCGCTGGTCAGGTGATTCCGATGCTCAAGCAGTCGAGACATTTTCTATCAACCTCGACAAGCCTGCCCGTATCCAAGTAACCGATTTCAAGAACCGTGGCGACACTTTCAAGATCTATGACAACGGCAACTTGATTGGTGAAACTTCCGAAGTTGAATCAGAGCAAGATGATTCCGTTTATGCTGCTACCCCTGAAGAAGCTTTGGAGAATGATCAATTCAGCAAGGGCACTTTTGATATTGCTGAAGGCGAACACAGCATCACCATCAAGGCATCAGGTCCCTATGATGCTGGTACCGCTGCTATTCGTCTTATTCAAGAGCCAAGCCAAAACCAACAATTGCACAAGAAGAAGAGTGGCAAGAAGGGTGGCAAGAGCTGGGATGATGATGACGATGATGATGAATGGGACAGCAAGAAGGGTGGCAAGTGGGATGATGATGACGACGATGAATGGGACAGCAAGAAGGGCGGCAAGTGGGATGATGATGACGATGACGAATGGGACAGCAAGAAAGGTGGCAAGAAAGGCGGCAAGTGGGATGATGACGATGATGACGAATGGGACAGCAAGAAAGGTGGCAAGAAAGGCGGCTGGGGTGATGACGATGAAGGATGGGGTGGCAAAAAAGGCGGCAAGTGGGATGATGATGATGAAGGATGGGGTGGCAAGAAAGGTGGTTGGGATGACGACGAAGGCTGGGATGGCAAGAAAGGTGGTTGGGATGACGACGAAAGCTGGGGTGGCAAAGGCGACTGGAAGAAATACAAGGAAGTCCAAGTTGATCCCAACCACACCGTCACCTTGACCACCACCATGTGGATCGTCGAGCGACCAAGTAAGTTATTAATATCATGCCATGATCATCCATCATACTAATCAATGTCATCCTCCTATCACTTTTGTTATTATTAGCCGCTGTGTAAGTGTTTTTGGTTATGCATATTGGTCAACGTTCATCATTTGACTTACTTTGTGATTATAGGCCAATCAAGACTGTCGAAAAGAAGCCCAAGTGGGAAGACAAGAAAAAGTGGGGAGTAAGTTGATACGTGCTCTACATGATGCCTTTTTATGTTTACTAATTGCCTTCTTTGTTACTATAGGGTTACTAAACAACATACCCTATCCGATTACAACACATTTTACTCCCATTACCCTATAACGTGATTACTGTGCAATAACTTAATTGTTTCATTTTCCAAAATTCTACTATCCATGAGCGAATTGTCCAAACCATAAAGAATCTCCCATTCTTCCTCCTTTTTCAAATCGAAGCAAAGATACATATTTAGACATGTAGTTGATGTTTGGTGATTGTAGCAACAACGGGTGAACATGGTTTATACGTACGAGCAACAATAGATGTAGAGATGTTGCACAATGGCGGCTGGTTGGACAAGCTTCATATCATATGACGTAGCTTAATGTTATTGCCACAATGGTGGTGTGAGCTTATTCTATTTCTTTGTACTACAAAAGGCATGGCAAATGACTTATATCGATTCTAGCATCAAGATTGCGGTTGGTGCAAGTGAGAGATGGGGGGAGTGTGTGAGTGGGTATACTTGTAGATGTGATTGAAAGAGGCGGGTTGTTCATGCAGGGGAAATTTGTACACGGACATCATGTTGGGATTGTTGATAAGCGGGCGGTGGATCGCTTACAGCTGTTGGTTCTGCTGGTCTTGTTGTTGCTGGTTCGGGGATTTGGATATAGCGCTGTGATCTTGGTGATCGAAGCCAGCTGCTATTACTTGATCCCTGCTCTATGTTCTCATTAAAGCTATCGATCCGCTCTGTGCGATCTATGAACGCCATTGTTGTGGTGTTAGATATTGTAATAGGATGGTATCCTCCTTTGACACACGTACATGTTGTTCTTCGTGATTTGGCTAGGGCAACAGCAGCACACATTATCAGGCATATGACTATCGTACCCAGAACCACGGGAATGATAATTTTGAGTTCATTGTTATCCATGATGACCACACAAAGGAAAAGATGTCTTTGTGAGAGAAAAACATCATGATGTATTTATAGGAGGAGTTCATCGATCCTACTATTTTGGGGATGTGTAACTAACTCAGCCACAGTTACCCGGTAAAATCAAATTCATTGGGTGCCAAACAATACCAACCCCAGATTCCTCGGAATGTCGTGCATAGTAGTAAAAGGACAAGCACCCTTTGTAGTTGCAAGTCAGCAAAGGGGTGGCGATGATTATACTTAGCAACAACGGTGTCCTAATTATTCAAGGAAATTAAATGTGCTACAACCAATAAGAATTCCATTGTCCTGCATGTATTATCTCAACATGGCAAAACCAATGACATCAGGTTGTAACATCATCTTGCATTGAAGCAGCAGCACCATCATTTGGGAAACCGCCATCATGATCCGTGTTTGGGAAGAATGTTAAAGTAAAAAAGATGTCCCGGTACCAATAATTGGGCACATGGCTAGTGACGCCACCAAAGAAATGTGTTGTGGCATATACCATCATGTCAGCTGATGCTACAGTGGCTTCCGTTTTTGCTGGATCATGTAACCAGGTTGGCAGAATAATGAAAATGCGCTCTCTTTACTATCAACACCTTCATGGAAATGCTGTAGGGCCATGTTGGGTTGTGGATTTATCATAAGCTAAAAGCACTTTAGGCCGCCAAATTGAAAAATAAAGTGACATGCAAGTGCAAAATGATGCCCAAAGCGCCACGAGGAATACTACTTATGACGCACGAATTGTGAATCCATGATCCTTGATGTTGTGCCGGTTGTTGTTATGTCACATGGATCCGAGCGGTGGGAAAGCGACATCCTATATGCACGCTGGTGATTCTACTAAGCAGTTGCCACACCTCCGCGACATCTCAGAATAACGTAGGCATGCTTGATTCTTAGAAAACGGCATGCTTTCCATTGTTCCGTAATACAGTGTGTCAATCTCTGGGGGCTTGTACGCTGCTATTTATAAATCTGCTATAGAGAACGGGATTGACTCTTCAACATTGGGTGGTAGTGGATAGCTGCTAAGACTATGTGTGAAGCATAAAAGAGGTATATGGATTGTCAAAGGATTGGAACATGGGTGCATGATACGGTATGCATTGATGTGCGCCTCATTTATGTGCATCAAGTAGAAAAGGCTTGCCAGTGACAGCCTCAATGTGGCTAAGGTGAAAGGTTACACACCTTGGTAACTCAAAAGACATCAATGCACACACACAAACCTAATCATCTGTGCTCGTTTCGACATTCGATTTCTGCTGCAATTGAATAGGAGGGTCATATTGTGTATATGGGTATCAAATATGATTATCATGGAGTTGTAAAACGTCACAATGCAGCTGTCTTATATATAGAGACACCAACATCATCAGCAACATGCTCAGCAGCTTTTGCATTTCAATTCTTCGATTGCTGTTATATACACTTTATGGTTAATCTCTCGGCTATAATCATAGCAGTCATCGCAATAGTCGCCGCTATTCTTGTGCTTGCGATGTGTATAGTGGTAGCTCGCACCCCATCCATATCCTTTCGTGGTAAGAGAAAAAGCTATGCTAGAGACGAGACTAGCAACGAATAATGATGATGGTTGAATTTGCAGAGAGAAGATCAAGGCGGCGACCGCGTAATTCAGAGGACGAAGAAGGCTTGAATAGTCCGCAGGATGCTGGTGTGCAAGGATCACCACAACAAGACGTAGCCATTTCTATGCATACAATGGATGATCACAGCAACAACAATGACACCACCACGACGCCTTATCCCCCACCTACCTACCAAGAATCTCGAAAGGATTCTCTTGTTTTGCTAACGACACGCTGATACCAACACCCCTTATGAGAATGTATGCCAACATATGATTTAATGCACCTATCGCCCTATGTCCCATTTCTATGCAATAAAGTGGGTATGATGACCATCACAACAGTAGTTGCGTAGCGTTGTTGCCATGACAACATCAATAATGGATTGATTTTCATTGTGAGCTCGATAAGAAGAATGCGCCAATAATGGTTGTTTACAATCATCCAAGTATGTACAATTATATTGAGACATGAAGAGGTATGATGGGGCTTCTAGCTTATATAACAAGGGCATCGCACGTGACATGAAAAGTGGTGGTACAAAATGGGCCCAATGTGTGAGTGAGTCAACACAAACCCGCTATGCTGCATTTTGCGTCGTGTCGCTTTTCTCTCAGAACGCAATGATTCCACGACTACCACCATTACTATTGGCATTGATAGGTGGCGCATCTATTTATGGCATCAAAGCTGTGCTTGATCGACTGGATCCTCCTGCCATTGGTCCACCTGGTTCATCGGAACGGGCTGCGCGCATGCTCAAGTATAGGGATTATGCAAGACGTGGTGGTATAGTTGCTGTTGCTGCTGGTTTTGCTTGGGCTGGATACTGGAGTAAGTCGAGGCTGAGAGAGACGCTGGACAACAATGAAAAGTATACTTACATCATCCATAGTGTATGACAAACGCACCCATCGCCCTATGCCGGCATCACAGTCAGGCAACAAGGAGGATGCAGAGTCTTTCTATCGTGACCAGTACAGTGATCGTGAACGGCGATTTCAACAAGAGCAGCAAAAAGCACGAGACGAGCAACGACAACGAGAAGCTTTAGCAAGAGCTAGGTTGATGGCTGAACAAATATCCATGGAAGAAAAACTACCTCCAGTATCATCATCGCCATCATCATCACCAACGACGACGACAACAACAACGACAAACAATGACAACAACAATGATCGTCAATAGAAGATCCTACAAGTGGCCATCATCCCCCCCTTTGTTTTGTAATATATTCCTTGTCACATGTTCCTTTTTCAATGAAGACAAGTTTGGATGAGATACACCTTGATGCATATAGAGCATGATGTATGATGCAAAATGGGGAAAAGGAAATGGGTTCGTCATGCGTCCTTGACCACAAACAAAAGCAACCCCAACATCAGACACGACACTACGAATAAAAGGCGATTGGCTACACTTAGACGCGTGGCACATTACGTTACCCGATCTTTCGGGATATCATGGGAAAAGATTGGAATGGGTAAAGGAAACGAGAACAGGATACTGCGTATAATAGTAACGGCATTCGAAACAATAAACGATACGCTCCTCTCAACAGCGTACTTTTTCACACCAGCATTCAAAAGTTTCAGTTTTTTGGGAAGCATTACCGGATTAGTCATAGCGTCAAATGGGCGGTGATTTATTAGTGCGTAGTGGAGAGTAAAAAAAAAGTAGAAAGATACATGCACGCTATATCTGGATGATCGATACCAGCACTTGGAGAGGCAATTATGGGTTCCCGTGAGAGTTGAGAATGAGTAGAGAGAGAGAGCAGAAACAATCACACCCCCAGACAAGGGAACTCCGACCACGGGTGCACATGCATTCAGACAACCGATTTCCCCTTTGTTCGGGTTCAAACCTTATTTGAGCACCCTGTCGCACAGCAGTCAAAAAGTGATCGATCATGAAGGGGGGCTGATGATTTGCAATAAGGAGATCCTTTGCTTATAGCATACATGATTGCCATTGCTTGGAACATTGATATTGTACATAAAGGACAAGATAATATCGGTAGGATGAGACCACGCTATCGTACATGCGCGGCCTTGTTTGTTTGTTACGATTTTTGTCTTGAAACACCGGCGGCTCTGTTAGGGTATGAGGGAATACAAAAATGCACGCACATACATCCCTTGTGTTACCAATCCACGCAATGTTGACAGGTTGTCTAAACTCATGGCGATGATCGCAAGTATTCCTTGAATGTCGTTGTAGAATGTGACCTTGCTTTATTACATGCTATCTATCTTACCCTGGATGATGATGTGATAGGGGTCATGTTTGCAAATGCATCTCGTCCTCACTTATCATCCCTCAATGATGATGACATCTATTTACATAGTAGGGGTGTGGTGGTTACAACAAAACAGCAGTGATGCCTAGAAAAGCAATACCACACGGGTATAGGTTAGTGTGCTTGACTGCCTAGAATGAACGCGTGTGTGGCCCAAAATTGTATACGCGCCAATCATGATTCTCATTTAGCCATTCTTTATCTTGTATATACAGCACGTAGTAAAAGCAATTG
Source organism: Lichtheimia ornata (assembly GCF_029851405.1). NCBI lineage: Eukaryota > Fungi > Mucoromycota > Mucoromycetes > Mucorales > Lichtheimiaceae > Lichtheimia > Lichtheimia ornata. The sequence goes on from NW_026695340.1 coordinate 288,636, forward strand.
GATGATTGATTACTAAACGTATCATCTGGTATTTGTTATCTTCTTATGGACCCCCAAATGAGCACCCTGGGTCGTTTCCCATTTCGAATTCGTGAGATGTGTCATAGAGATCGCTGGATGTAAACAACCTATTTCATCATCACATGCATATACGTAAGAGTTCGTAATCAACAACCCCCCTTTGATCTTGGCACCATGAGGGAAAAGAGCGTAGATTGTAGTTTATTGATGAGAGAGAGAGAGAGAGAGAGAGAGAGAGAGAGAGAGCCATAACATAGAAACAAGTATTGTAGAAACCATACATTTGTGTGCGTGTGTGCGTATACCCACATAAGCAATGTATTTGTATTATGGTTTTTGTGCGTGAGAAAAGGTAAAAGAAGGAGCGTCTAGCCACATTGCATGTTGTAAAACCCGGCAAATTGAAGAAGAAATGAAGTGAAAAAACGACGTGATTACAATACATAACAGCTTATATGTGATAAATACAAGAGCGGGTGCACTAAAGAAGAAGGATTGCTTGTTTGGGAGAAGAATAGAGTAAAATGCTGCGTAAAGAGAAGAACGAAATCAAAAAATGCTTGTTGTGTTGTAATTTGATATCAATGCATAATAATTCCATCTAGGACCTGGCACCTTAATGACAATAATGAGGCGCTGTGTCATGATTTCCACCTTTCATTGTCACCACCACCATGATGATGTCGAGAAGGGGACGAGGAAGAGGAAGAGGAGGAGGAGGGCGGCGGCGGCATCATGCCAATACGTTCTAATTGTTCACGTAATGATGGAAGCACGGTAGGTTGTTGATGTTGATCTGCTGGATGACTTGATCTTCGAGGTGGTATTGATGTATGTAAAATGAGCTCTGGACGTTCGGATCTCCATTCGATGCGAGGACCAGCAGCTGTATGTTGTTGTTGTGGTGGTGGTGGTGGTGCTGTAGAAGGTCCTGTTGCTGCTGATGATGGTGATGACGGTGCACGATAATTAATTGGCGGATGTAATGAAGGATTGATTAACAAAGCACCACCTTGTGTAGATGAAGGTGACGATGGCGATGATAAAAGATGTTGATGCTGGTGGTGGTGGTGGTGGATTGATGGATTGAAACGTTGTTGGTGTTGCTCTTGTTGCGTTGAGTTATAATACGATGGTGTATGATGTCGCTGCTCTGAAAGATGTTGAGATAATGGTGATGATCCTGAAGCATGCTGGTTGTTTTCGAATGATGACAATGGTGGTAATGTCCAATAAGGTTGTGCCGTTGTATCCATAACGTGTGTTGTCGACTGCTGATTAGCCGTCGTATCCATGAATGCTGATCCATGATGCTGAGACGAAGATGCCATTGTACTCGGCTGACTCGTTGCACCACCCCCAGAAGGCGAATCAAAGGCTGGATGATATGATGCACAAGGAAAGTAAGGCTATGATGCTACGTGTGTGTGTGCGTGAGTAGTAGAGTTACCTTGTGGCAAATTCCCTATTGATTGGGTCCCTTGATCTACATGCAATTGATTAGATCATAACATGTATTGGATATACTGCACATGGTATATGAACCTTCAGTATTCCTTCGATTGACGTAATGATAAGGTGGTGGAGTAGATGCTGCTGCCGATGACGATGATGCATCCTCTGCTGCTGTACGATCGTGAGCTATTTCACGCGTTACTTGCTTACTCATTGGCTTACGCGTTTCTTCCAGTACTCCTGATGTAGTATGAGGCGATCTCTTTTGGGAGCTAGTGCTTGATCTTGAAGCATTTCCTATTGGTGCATATTGAGAATCGAACGTTGTTGTGTATCGCAACCCCTAATCACGTTGCTTACCCCCACCTCCATCATCGGTTGATTGGTTGCCTGATCTGGGGAGGGTGAGCATTGATCGTTTCCTTGACTCCTTTCGTATACGGATCTTGAGACCTTGTTCGGCAAAATGACATGCGAGAGGACATGATAGATGCATCCCTGGAAACTATACGACGTCATGCAATTAGAGAGAGGGAGAGGATGTTACTATGAGAAATCCTTTACAAGTACCTTTTTTGCAGAATATACAATGAATGGATCTGTCAAAACCGATTGTCTATATCGAACTGCTGATCTGCAGCAAGGTGCACCAATGGCAAAAAATCAATTAGCAATCAATGCAAGATGTAAATGTGTGATAGAATAGCGTAAATGAGATCAACCACCACGCTACTGTTGGAGACCGATATTACTCTTGCATTTCGAATAAGCACATTCGTAACCGATAGCGACCATCAGCGCGCACCGACATGTCCGAAAAGACGAAAAAGGCACCTTCCGTGTTATCGAGATCACGTAACAAGTACAAGGATGAAACGGTGCGTCCAATGATCAATCTTCGATGAAAGTCGATTTGCAAAGGTCCTTCATGTGCATCGGTGTGGTCAGCAGGGACAAGTACCGCAGCAAGAAAGATATAAGGCGATACCGCTTGTAAGCTAAAACATAGTCAATGGCAAATGAATTGATGAGTGAAACATTCTTTAATACATGTCATGATTACGACGCTACCTATCCATCATGTTTGTTGTATCTTGGCCTACAATCTTGAGTTGTACAATAGGAGGGGGATCAATGGGTCGTCGATCAACTAATGGGATGTCGATAAAGTGTCGATGATATAGGTAGGAGCGAGTGTGCATGTAAACATGTCAGCATCAAGAGCGTATAGATGTCAGGCGATCATGGCATAGTCGGCACTTTACCCCTTTCACCCACACCACACATTCGCGAATGGACAGGCTGCTCACGAATGATCAGCTCGAAATTCCTAAACGAAAAGCAAATGAGACATGCCATTCCCGCCAATGAGTCACCATTGTGTTTTGTGGAGCACTGACCAGTGTGAGTGGGAGTGTGTTTGTCGCGCCACGTCGTCTCCACGCGAAGAAACCGATGACATACACCAGTGAAGGATGTGTTGTTGAAAAGAAAAAAGGAGGAGAAAGAGGGGGTGAGAAAAAAAAAAGTGAAGTGAGTGGAGAGAGAGAGAGAGAGAGAGCGAGTGGAGTAAGCGAGTGAGCGAGTGAGTGGAAAAGAAAGAGAGAAAGAGAGAGAGAGGACTAGCTCAAGTGAACGGGAATAAATGTGAGCGACCTTGAGCAATGTTCAATATAGCCAATGAGAAACGACTAGAATGAAAATGAAAGAGAGATTACGGTGCATTATAGAAGGGCTCATGTAGCAAGCAACCTGGTGGTTAGCCATGTCGAAAAGAGAGAGAGATAAATATCCACATTTTTTTGTACTCTCCATCGCCCTTATTCTGAATACCTTGTTGTTGATATCAAAAGTATATATGTACGTATGCATGTATGCGCTGCTGCGATGTCTTACGACAGCAAGTTGCTTGATGGGGGGAGAGGTGAGGGAATGGATGGAGGGGCGGGGCCAACGAAACTAGATCGGTTTTTGCGACAGGTGCTCTAAGCTTAGCTTTGCTTGGTGTAAAAAAAACTGGTATGGCTTTCCAAAAAGGTCTTAGTGTAACGTTGCGGAATTTTCGAGACGATAATGGCCCGCACTCCCAAGTTGCCTTCCGGTCACTGCCGCTTTTTGAATTGCATCCACTTACAAACATGCTAAGGAATGCCCACTCACACCCATACTCGTCAATCCACACCCCTTTTAGGAAATTTCGATACAATTGAGATCAAATCAAAACCTGCTCCAATTGAGAAGAGCCTGTGTTTTAAAGCGGTGAGCATGAGGCTTGGTTAGTCGGCAGGCATGATTATGCATGCCGTGTATGACACGCATACTCCTTTCCTCCCCCCCCTTATTTTTCTTCTTCTACCTTACTTTTTCTCCTTCCGACAACGATGGCTCATCGTCCATTAGCGTCAATTCTATTGACGTATAGTTATAGTACTCTGCATCCCAATCCTTGTTTCACTTGCCCCCTTTTTTTTAACACCACAGCCTTTGGGGTTGTAAAGAAGCAGCATATTAAAGTGGAGAATCATTGCCGATAAGATTATTCGTGTACGCTTTATTCGATGGGCGGGGACTAGATCTTTGGCGTGTGAATGCATCATGTCGGGTAAGACGTGATCGATGGATTGGGGGACATGCAGCTATTTTAAGTCAGTTGCTGAATGATCTCGAAAAAAGTGCCATGAGTGGACCTGGAGAAATCGAAAATGAAAGAAAATTCTGCTGAGGTTTATCATGTCAACAGCGTGTCATTGTATTGACACATTCAAAACACTCTTTGTTGCACGTTTCCCCCAAAGTCAAAAACAACATGCGTGCGCGAGCTTGATCTTGTGATACGCCTAAATCTGGTCATTGTTATCTACCAGAAGCTCGGTTTCTATAAGCTTATTCTCAATAGCTTAAATCCTTGCCTACCCATGTAGCAATGTGTATAGGTGTTGGTTTACACAAATCCTGTAACCCCCACTTGCAATCACCAATAAGCAATCAAGGGACATTTCATTGGTTCATTCCTTCTTGTAACGAGCAAAGAATGATGCACGATGATGTGCATTGCCGATCTTGTTGTCGAAAGGTGTTCGTTCCAGATCATTTTAATCAGTAGCGGCGGTGCCAAGCAGCCAAATATGAAACGATCTGCACCTAAAAAGGGAGGCCGCCTATCAGCAGCAGTGTTGCATGTTTGATAAGCTGGTGTTTCAAAATCGAGATTTGGCACTTGCCTTTATGGGATGCGTCTCCTTCACTCCCAAAAGGAACGCTTTGATCGGTTGTTATGATGCTTGATGATACCAAAATCCACCACACTGACATCGCTGTGTAACACAAGATCAGTGTAGGGTTCTTCCATCAGCATCAAATTATCCTTTCGTCAAAAGTCAAATACTGTAAGAGATGTTGGGTAGCAACAAGGAATCATTTTTATTGTACACGAGCCTGCAAGACGAAGTACATTCATTGAATATGGATGGTTTATTAATTGGGAGTCATCAATTGTTCTACTATGATGGTTGATGGAGGGATCCCGGAGATGTGTAGTAATGAGAGGAGTGGTACACACCCTTGTCTTGTCATTGTACTACAAGGCCTTTTAGTCCCCAGTTTGTGGAATCCATGGTCTGCTGTCGTGCATAGTCAGCCGTTGCTCTTCTCTTTTATCCTTTCTCCCACTTTACCTGCAGACTTCATTCATGAAATGGATCACGAACAGCAACAGCCTTTTCAACCTGGCATTGGCTTGAACCAGCAATCAGGACACGACATGTTGCAGCCAACGAGTGCATCGCCAATGACGAGTTTTATGCCGCAAGAGGAAGCGATCAACGAAGACAATGCATCCGATCCGAGTGAAGATCTTGATAAGCCTGGGAAACGCTCAGCTGGAAGACGCAAGATCAAGATTGAATATATCCAAGAAAAGTCCAAACGACACATCACCTTTTCGAAAAGGAAGGCCGGCTTGATGAAAAAGGTAAATCAACAACAACAACGTATCCATGGATACCACCACCACCACCACCACCACCACCAGCTCACTACCATGACTACTTACTTAGGCATATGAGTTGAGTACATTGACTGGTACGCAAGTGTTGCTGCTCGTTGTCTCGGAAACAGGGCTTGTGTACACATTTACTACTCCCAAATTGCAGCCGTTGGTTACCAAGCCCGAGGGCAAGAGTCTCATTCAATCCTGTCTCAATGCTCCAGATCCTCCTTCTGAACAAGAATATGGAATACAATCACCAATGGTAACAATTGACTTGCCATATCCTTGAGCGTACTTTGAACGTTTCTCTCATCCTTTCTATCATAACCAGAGTAACACGAGCGCGGTAAATAATGCCGTGGGTGATACATCATCTCCTCACGGGAACCATCAGCAACAACCCTTATATGATCAAGGACCTCCAGGTTTATTATCTCAGCAACCACCAAGGTCATCAAACAGTGTACGTAATAATGGCTATCCCCCTCGTGACCACCTTGTTTCTCTTAACAATGAGCATTTTCATAGGCTGTATCAGGTTATCGAACGATCCCATTGGCAAGATATCCTCTTAACACTCATCCTCCACCTCCACCTCCACCACCTTCATCATCGACTATAGCGCCGCCACCACCATTACCATCGTACAACATGCATCACCAGAACATGCATCAGTTGCCCACCACTGCACAGCCACCGTACGACAATAACGATCCTTACAACGTTTACTATGGTACTACTACTGCTGGCTCAGGTCTATCCAATCCCTCTCAACAACATCCACCTTCGTAACAATGATACTCTTTGGTCAACCATTTTGATTCACCAAGCGGCTGGTCTCGTCTTTTACAATGTATGAATATTATGAGCACCTTGTCCCTCCACTTTGTTATATCCCATCCTATACAAAAACGCACAGACTTTTATATACACATATATACATCATGCATTCAAATGCGAGTTACATCCTGTTACAGCGTCTTCTTCGAAATTGGTACTAGTGGTGGTGATGGTGATGGTGGCGGTGACAAGTTGAGTGATTTTACATGCATCCTTAGAGTGACCCTGCAGCTGCAACAGCAAGATTCTTGTAGCCTTCTACCCCCTTAATTTGTGGGTTGAGAAAGAGTGTGCTGCTTTGTTTCAGGGGTAAGTGGTATAGCTTGCCCTGTACAAACATCATTATTATTCACCATTATATGCGTATTTCCCTTTCTCTTTCTCTCTCTCTCTTTTTCTCTTTCTCTTGGTTTTCCTTCTTTTGCTCCCATGTCTTATAGGAGATATTACGACGATCATGATCCACCAAATCCATTTCAAAGCCCAGCCATCACGTTGACCATGCACTCTATGCAACATGACGATGCTTTATCCACTGACTATTATGCCTATGGGACCTCCTATCATCAACTTCCCGATGCAGCTTGTGATCCATATCCAAATCTCGACCCGCCATCGTATGCATGCGATACGGCAATACCAAATTCTGATAATGACGATGACGCATATTTGTCAAAGAAAGAAGAAACATCATCGGTGCTCTCCAAGAACAACAACAATGCTAACAACACGACTGCAGCAACAGCAACATCGATTGACAGGATGCGTAATCAAGAGTGGATGCAGCAGCAACATGAACAACCACCAGGATTATTCCCGCTATGCATGTCAGCTGGTATGCCATGGGATTTAGCCAAACGCTTTGGCACGAGCATTAGACGACTGCTATTGGATGGGCAACATGGCGATAGGTACGGGTTCGTGGAAATGCAGGACTCGGCTAAACAGCAACAGCATTACCATCCCACCTCTTTTTACCCTTCATCACCCTCCTCCAAGCAATAGCTCCATATATCGTTCATCCCTCTTCCTCCTCCTTCTCCTTCTCCTCAGTCACAGTAATATGATGCATGAGTGAGCAAAAAAAGTAGATTTTACAATACTCTTTATAAAAGCAATTCATTACCCCCGCCCATTCTTAGTGTGATTCATTCCTTAGACGTGGTCACTGTTCAAAATGCCAATAGCAATGATGATACCACACGTGGCCAAGGATACAATTGCCACCAGGGATTCCTTGCAGTAGTCAACCTTGTACCAATGAATCCTGCTGGCATTGGGCTCAACGACAACATAGTAGGCATACATTGGAAACGCAACAGCATAAAGAAATTGAAAGATGAGCCACCTGCCAACGACATCACAAAAGTGTTATTAATGCCTATGTAGCCTATTCACCCACCCACAAACACTTACATGAGAAAATGGTTGCTCATGGTTACCAATGCATTGCCAAACCAATGCAACATGGCAGCTGTTGCAATAATAAAGATATGAACATGCACTGGAGGAATTCGACGCTTGTTTTCCTTCTTTTCAGCGGCTTCACCATCGTTGACCTTGTCGTCCTCTGGATCCGTAACATAGGTGACAATCTTGGTCCTTTTTGCAATCCTTCGGTTGTGGAAATAAAGCCGGAAGAGGTCAAGACCCAAGGCAAGGTCCGTGCTTAATCCTGTTACATTGTTGTCAACAACCCCATTTATACCATTGCCAATCCTCAAGTTGTATTATTACCTTGATACTTGAAGAATAGGGCATCCAGTGGCCATGGCAACCAAATCACTGCAAACGCTGTTCCTAGCAAGTAAAGGAAGCAAATAGGCACAAACAAGAAATCGCTGTATATACATAGGGATGCATGAGTTTACGTCTTTTTTTTTTGGATGTCGCTTTCTATAAAAGACTTGCCTAACATCCGATCGACGGATAAAGATGCCTGCTAATAAGGCAATTTCAAACAAGTTGTGAAGTACACCAAAGGAAGCCCATATCTTGCCCGCATTCATGAGATCAAACGTAAAGCTAGCAATGAGCGTGCTAATCAAGTATGCCAAAATCAATCGATTAAAACGGCCCACACTCTTGCGCCCAGGTGGTTGTGATGGCAAATAAATCCAAAATGTGTGATAAATCGCGTATGCTGATGCCCCTGCCATAGCCACAACAGAGAAAACAGTGGTAGTATCAAACGAATCCGCATTGTAATCTTTGAAAAGTGTGAGTGTACGCTTTTTTTTGGGTAGCAAGGATAAGGATTACAAGATTTACCTTCAATAGGCACAATCCAGGTGGGAATGTCAAAGAGCTTGCTCTTCCAACGAGGTGGTGCATCAGGGATCTCGGCCAGCCATTCACCCTGTACACCCATCAAAGCCCATGCTAACGCCAATAGAGCCGCCTTATGGATCATTGTTTGTGAAAGAAAAAAGAAGGCAAATGACAATGCAGTACTTGGACGTTGAATTTAAATTGGATGTCTTGAATAAAAAAGGTGTTACACAATGACCCTCGGATCACATCGGCTTTCAAAGCCGTTTATTATGCATCATGATGACGATAGACATGTTGTGAAATGGTCTGACAGAAGCCGTTCGCTCGAGTCATCAACATTGCATTGCATGTTGGAGGCATGTGGGAACAATATGCGATGCGTAATCCTCCAATTTTGGATGTCTATTAAAGTAACCACCATGACATGCCGGTACAACAATGCCAAGCTTCTTGCCGAAAGTTGATATAAAGCCATCGTTACATGTAGCATCTAAATCTTCCTCTACATAGCTACGTACTTGAAACCTATACTCTTAGCACTTTATGTTAGCAGATTGTATGGGAAGTGCATAGTGCGGCATGAATTGAACAACGGCTTGGATCAAAGTTGCCGATGATCCAGAAAAAGCAAAAGCTTCGTTGTAACATCATCATCGTGAGGACATCCAATCCCGTTTGATGATGCATAGCAACCATGCTTAAATGCTGACACTAATAAGTCAAATACAACGTATCTACCATACATCAATGGTCACCAACCCTTGAGAGATGGTTCACCCAACCATTATATAATAACACAAAGATGTTGAAGAAGACTTGTTCACTCATCGTAGCGCTGCTATAGTCCTTGACAACAGAGACAAGGTCTTCTCTCTTCGACCATGATAGCACCTTCATTGAGACCATCAAAATTGTTAGATGTTGTTATCTTTTATTATAAGACATGTTGGCAGCATTCTCTATACTACGGTTGTTCATGATCGCAGATGGGGTGCACGTGACATCATTTTATCGAGCGGGGGTATGTATGGCGGAGTGTTCTTGATGGTGCTAGCACTGGTCTTGTAGTCGACGGCCCTCCACACTAGTCTTTACCAAACGTTCATACAACATTCCAGCATGTCGACCACTGCCGAATGGACATTGTTGGAAAAACTCATGCTTGCACAAGCCGTTTACAAACTGGGTGAAGAGGATTGGGTCCAAATCGCAAGCAATCTCAACCAGAACTCCCTTCTCAATCGCCAACCTGACTTTTTCAATAAAGAGGTAGCCCATTCTACAAACAAATTCCCAATTCCTTTCTTCTCATATTGAATTGCATTGATAGCACTGTTCACAAGAGTATACACGGCTGCTGGAGAATCTTGGAATAGAAAAGTGAGCAAAGAACAACAACAGCACCCTCAATGGAGACACACAGACGACTGATTTGAAGAGTGAATCGTTTATTGTACTTGTAGATCGTCAACGTCGACTACGGATGAGACTAGTGTACAGCAAAAGGAACGACCTGTTGTAAAGTTGGCCAAGCAGCTCTATACACAGCGTGTCAGTGAACTGAAACGTGATTTGGAAGAGACGAATGCCAAATACAGCACTCTCACTCACGAGATTGAAGAGATACGAGCCGGGAAATGGGATGATCGACTGCTTGCGAATGCCGGGCGTCAAGATACGACATCAGCACCTTCTTCCACTACATCACCGACACGTGATAATGATACAACAATGCAAGAAGCGGATGCAACACCAACTACTACGGTGAAAACAGAACCTATGGATACGACTAATGACACTACTACCACCACAACACCTTCAATGAACGAGACAAATGCATCAAAGGAGCGAGAGATCAAAAAAGAACCTTCAGAATCATCGCCCATCGTTACAGCTTCCGAATCATCATCAACCCTTCAACCACCATCAGCAGAACCGATTTCCGAGGTACCTCAAAATACATCTTCTACTTCTGAAAAGGTAGTTGCAGCCACTGATGCCAATGCTGAAGTACCCACTTCTATGCCTTCACCATCAGCCATTCCCATCACACAAGGTTCATCATCTTTATCATCATCACCACCACCTAAAACAACCGCCATTTCTGGAGCAGATGATAATCAACCACCATCACCAAAACCTTCATCACCTTCGAAACCAGCAGAGCAACCTGTTGACAACACTACCGCTACCATCGATACACAACCACTCATCGAATCAACAACCTCCCAAAATGAAATACAACAGCCTGACGGTGAGACTCGGCAAGAAACTGCCAATGTGCCATCTATGGTATTAGCGCCTACACCAAAGGAAGCATTATCAGCCGAACCACACATGACAACACATCCAACATTACCCGTTCAAATGGAACCACGACCACCATCAGGACAACCTGGATCAGAAGATAGCTTTCATTCTGCTGAAGAATTGGATACAACACATCAACAACAACAACAACAACCAGCAGCAGCAGCAGCAGCAACAACAACAACAACTTCTGTACAAGAGACAACATCATCACCTCCTCAAATGAATGAAAAGCCATCATCCAATGTCCCTATTGAACAACGAGATAATACAACTACACAACCATCACCCATGGAAGAGAATGAAGATGACGTGAATTTGAAGCGTAAAGCGGATGAGGAGATTTCGGGTGATATGGAACATAAACGACCACGCATGGACAATGAGAATGCTTCTGTAACACAACCACCAGACAGCTCGGAAGCCGCCATTTCTGATCTTGTTACGCAACCTACGCCTGGTGAGTCACCTGAATCACATCGACGAGCACCACCACCACCACAACATGATTCTCCAACACCGTCATCGGCTGCTCAAACACCTGCATCCAATGCTAAATCACCTGAAGCAGCCCCTTCAAGTACAATGGCAGATACAGAGAGCGTGACGGGTAGTGAAAGTAATGCACCTACTCCCACAGCATCCACCGGATCCACTCGCAAACACAAAGATGAGCAACGACAACAAAAATCATGGCAAAAGAACATCAATTTATTATGGCGGGAGATTGCCAATCACAAGAATGGAGCCGTGTTTATGAATCCTATCAAGGAGGCGACAGCACCTTTGTATTATCAGATCATCAAGCATCCTATGGATCTTAAGGCTATCAAAAATCGTATTCGTGAAGGGGTAAGTGGGTTTACACGTGGGTGTGAGCGATATGCTCATCGTTTCTCTCTTTGTAGGCAATCAAATCGACATTGGAATTTGAACGTGATATTGTATTGATGCTTGCCAATTCCCTCATGTACAACAGAGAAGGCACAGAGATGTATCAAATGGCGCTGGAAATGTTGGAAGATGTGTCCGAACAAATCAAGCTCTTCAAGACAGCTGATAGCAATTCTCCACCCACGTCGCATACCCGTAAAGCTAGTACCATTGCCAAGGATCGACGAAAGAGCATGGCTGATTAGGTTCAAGGAGTGAGAGAGAAGAGAAACATGCATGTACTTCCCCCCCTTTTTTCCCTTTCTTTGTCGATGTTTAGCAAAAATAAAGTTTATCGCTTCTCTCTTGTTTCATAAAGGATCGTGCATCTGGGAACTTTTGCCATATTAGAAAATAAGATGGCGAGAGCGATTTCTTTGTCTTGTTTGGAATGCGTGATTGTTATGGTTTTTCTTTTTAGTATGTGTGTGTGTGTGTGTGTGAATTGTGCAAAATGTAAATGTTTGTATGTATACGTGGGGGCTTGACAATATGTATCACCGATGTTGTTGTTGTTGTTGTTGCGTGGTGGATGATAATGATGGCGATGAGGAAGATGAAGAACTAGTATTAGCTGTAGCTTTCTTGCGAGTAATCTTGGCATAATCTATATATATACATAAAGGAATCAATGATGGATCGCAAACAAAAAAGGATCGACGCTTCATACGTAAACCACAAGCATTGCAAAGTGTACGCGCACCATCCGGGCCCCTTCGCCACTCGGGCGTTTCTGAAATGTTACAGGAATGGCACCGACCCTGAAAGGCAGTTGCCCTCTTAAGGATAGTGTTGCATTAGCAAAGCTTGGCTACACAGGATTTGGCATCGAGAATGAAAAAAAAAGTCTATGCTCACACTCACCCCTCGTCTACGTTGTTGACGCAATCGATGAATCGAATGAGATTGCCATGATGATGGTATCACAGCAGTGGACGATGATGATGTTGGTGTTGGCGAAGAGGGTCTACTACTACTTTTAGCCATTGTAACAGGCTACACATTCTCTTTAGTCGTCGTTGCATGGAAAGTGGAAAAAAAGGGAAAAACTTACCAAACTGGCTTGCTGCTTGCGTAAATTCAATAGTGCATTGAGGATCTCATTAGCACGACCAATCAATTCATCCAACCACGGTCTGGGATCGCCAACATCTTGATTTCTTTGTTGGGCAATGATGCTGTCGCAAATGTGCTGGCAGTGATGGATGATCTAAATCAATCAATGGAAAATGTTTGTGTACACGCACACTGGTGATTCAATTGTGTCTGAGATCAGCTGTATCTCAAGCCCCCCCCCATTCCCTTTCTCTTTAGCATTTTGTCCCATATCTTTTCCGCTTTATCCGAATATGGATTGCCTCGTGCCTACTAAGCATATGTCCTACTCTCCCACCACACCAACAACAACAACGATTTCTCCTTTACCTGAGGAAGATCGGGATGATTGGCCACTTGATGATTCTCATTTTGTCGTGAAGACATGGTCCATGCACGTGTCGCTTGTGGGTGTAAAGGGATGGTGGTAGTGGTGGTGGTGGCATAGTGTTGTGGATAGTGTGGTGTGCTGCTGCTGCTATTGCTGCTATTGCTATTGCTGTTTAGAGAATAAGATGATGTGGATGGTGATGATTGTTGTGATGGTGCTGCTGAAGAAGATGATGTTGGAGGTTGCCACGTTCGGTTTGGAAGGCACTCATCAATAGCAGAGATGGGAGGAAGATGTGGCATGTCATCATTGCTGTGGGTAAATATGCGCATCATATGAAAGAGAAAAAGAAAAAGATGCAATAATCATGATCATCAACATCAGTTATCTACCAGTCTTATTTTCGCAGCAATAAAGCAAATGAGGAGAAATGGTGGTGACGAGAGGTATAAAGGGAGAATGATAATAATGACACACACACACACCTTTTTGACGCAGGAGACATGATGTTTTGATTGTCTATGTGAAAGAAGACAAAGAAAAAGAAGGAGGGAAGAATTGTTTATATAATTAGTGAATCCTCCATCTATGTATGTGTTGTGTGTGTGATTTGGGCAGATATGTATGGGTGTTGTGTGCATGTTTTGCGGTTGACCGGAAGGGTGAGTTCATGATTTGGCGTGTGACAAGCGAGAAAATCAAACAGAAATGCTCGATCCCAACTCGAGATTTGGCCAAGATCACATGCAAGGCAAGTGTAACCAAAAGTAAAGAGAGTATGTTATGCTGTACTTTTTTCCTCATCACAAAGTTGACAATGGACTGGGGCACGTGCTGCACACACACACACACCCGATATACTTTTCTACTCCCCTTCTCGATGTCATCATCATCAGCGTACACCTTTTACCATTTGGCTTTTTTCGAGCAACACGATCTGTCTTACAAACAAAAAAAAAGAGAGATGAGTGTCACACTACACTCACGGGTCTTAGTAAATCAAATGAATCTTGTACATCGTTCCAAATAAGATCCGACTTAGATGGGCCATTCATGTTACCAAGACTTTTACACATCTTCCAATGGCAAAAATAGGAGAAGTGTGTGTGTGTATGTGTGAGGCTGTTGAACGTGGCTGATTTGTATTCATGTTTACCACCAGCCCCCTTGTGGGTATGTCAATGTGCATATAGCCAATGCTTGTAAAAATTTCGTTTATTGCCGACAAACTATAGATGTCGGCAAGATAAAGAAGATACTAGAGCCCCAACCTTCTCAAGAAGATAGACGAACACTTCCTGGTTCTCGGAGTTACTTAGCACTCGGGATCAATCGGCGATCGATTTTCATTGAAGCTTATGATGTTGTCGTACCTGTGCGCGAATTTTTTCTGGTCCCTTCTTTTCTTTTGTCTTTTGCTTGGTTTCAGCTTTGCTCTCTTTTTCCCTTTTCTTTACCCTTTTCACCACCACGCCTTCCATTCCATCATACGCCCCATGAGAGCAGCTGTTGCATTGCTCTATACCCCAGTGTTTCTGTGGGCGGTTCAACGAGCAACAGCAATTCCTGTTTTCAACAATAGTGAGTATACTACATACCTTAAAACGCCTAAAAACGACGACACTTAACGATCTTTATCGTAGTCAACGACTATGATTTACAAGGAAATGCTTGCCCGTTACCACCACAACACGATGTTGAATGCCCTGTTCTCTGCGTTACCAACCATGATCTTTGTCCTTCGGCACTTGCACCTTCTTGCCCAAGTGGTCAGTCCTTTTGTATGGATGGCACTTGCCAAGAATCTTGTGAGGGCATCACCAACGCGTGTATGTGCGATATGGATGATGCAACAGCTAATGCATACAACAATTATGTGCCATGTATGGCTGGTCACACGATCAACATTCAACACTACAACAAGACCCGAGGCACCGAACAAATCCGAGAAACCTGTGCATCATCCATCCAATTGAATGCTTCAGCATCAGATGTGGGTGTTTGGGGCAGCAATGTCGATACACCTTATGTGTGGGCCGAATGCCCTACCCCACCCGTTCCATACTTTACTTTTCGAGAGCCTATGTGGATCGCCGTATGGGCAATCATGGGTATTGAGGCTGCATTGCTTATTCTTTGGCATCTATACAAGACCGGTCGAGAGTTTAAGTTCCATCGTGCCATGAATGTTGCCTTGCCTTCTTCTGGCAACACTTCCATCAATGAAAAGATTGCCGCTGCAGGTGCTGCTGCTGCTGTAGCTGCTGCTGCCGCCACCAAGGATACCAAAGATGAAAAAGCAATGACCAAACAAGGTGAAGAACAATGGGTCGATAGCTCAGAGACCTCATCTTTGCAAGACTCTGAACGACTTTTATTCCGTGGCTTCAATACGGATTATTTTGGCATATTTGTATTTGGATCGGTGGTCATCATCACCTTGTTGTTTGTTATCTTTTTGGGGTGCATTGTCAGTGATTACTGTAAGTAGAGTGATAAGCAAGAGAATGGCGGCGTGCAACACAGAAATTTTAACTCACTTTTTTGTGTGGGGTGTCACAGATGGCAATTTAGCCGGTACCGAGTTCGAGATTTTCTTGGAGAGCGAGCTGTCATCCAAGATCTTTTGTGCCGTATGGCACATTGCAGCGGCTTGGTTCTTTGTTGTTCTCATGTGCCGCAAGCGTATTGTCAACTACTTCCGTATTGAGAGCTATGCCCATAACTCAAGCTATGTGCAAGTGGAGCGACGCCAAGAGGAACAAGTCTTTTTGGATGATGGCAATCGCCTGATTGCCAAACTCCGCGAGATGGAACAGCGGATTGTAAAGCGCTTCAAGTAAGTATGGGTGTACAATCATCGTCATCATACATCATTCTTATCATCTTTGTGCACGATAGGATGGATATCCTTGTTGAAACACACAAGATCAAATATACAGCCAATCAGCAACGCTATTTCGAATACCAATGTATGCGTTATGTTTTCAACACTGAAAAGCACCGATTTGAGCCATATGAGTTTGATCTGGGATCCACCAATCGGAAGTTGCGTGAATACGCTGGAGGAATGACTATGCAAGATGCTTTGGCTCGCCAGGACATGCTTGGATCTAACATTATCAAGGTGCATGTCCCCACCATCCCTATGGCAATCGCACAAGAATTTAGCTCGTTCTTGTACTTGTATCAGGTCATGTGCATGTGGGTGTGGTAGTAAGTATCGATTTTTTATTTATTATTCCCCCAAAAGGGAGGGAGAGATTGGAACTGATGATGGCATGTGATTGTTGTGTTATAGCTATTTTGGATACTACAAGATGGGTCTTGTCCAAACATGCATTATTCTCGCCGCTGCTATTGTCCGTGTCGTCTTACGCCTCCGTGCAGAATATCGTGTCAAGGCCATGGCAGAGTATGTGGATAGCATTTGTGTATTGCGTGATGGTGAATGGAAGGAAGACGTATCCACGGGTGATCTTGTCCCTGGTGATGTGTTTGAAATCCGAGAAAAGACACAAGTGCCATGCGACGCGGCTATTTTATCAGGCACGGTGGTTGTCAATGAATCGTCACTCACGGGAGAAGCCATGCCGATCCGTAAATTTGCCTTGCATAATGACGACAGTGAATATGATATGATGGGATCAAGCAAGAACAACACCTTGTTTGCTGGTACACTTGTTTCCCAGGTGACGCCTACATCGGATGGCAAGGGCCGTGCGTATGCATTGGCGTTGCGTACGGGCATCAGCAGTGAAAAGGGCATGTTGATCCACAAGATTCTATTCCCATCACCTGTCAGCTTTATCTTTAACGAGCACATCAAGTTGGCTATTTGCATTCTATTGGCATGGGGTGGTGTTGCTTTTGCACTCACCTTGTGGTGGATGGGTCGTGGTAATATCACAAGTTGGTTCTATGGCGTCTTTATCATTTCCGAAATCTTCTCGCCTTTGCTCCCTGCTTCTTTCACCATCAACCAATCGGTCTCGGCAGCTCGTCTTCGCGCTAAAAAGATCCTATGTCTCGATTTGCCACGCATCAATCTCTCCGGCAAGGTGCGCATCTTTTGCTTTGACAAGACCGGTACGCTTACCCGTGAAGGCCTTGAATTCTATGGATCCGTTGCCACGCCAAACGACTTGACAGGTCACTTTCCTGAACGCATTGAAGACTCCCTCAAAATGGAACGCACATTGGCCATGGGCATTGCAACTTGTCATGCAGTGACAAAGGTCCACGATCAGTATATCGGCAACCCTGTGGATATCGAGTCCTTCAACGCCATGAAGTGGGAGTTACAGCCTCCTGCAGACGCAACATACCTTGACACGTTATTACCACCTCCAGCTGATCCCAACGACAAGCCCGAGCCTGTTCATGTCGTGCGTCGTTTTGAATTCGTTCATGCTCGTGCTTCTCAATCCGTTGCTGTGCTTGATCCAACCGACAACCACGTCCACGTGTTTTTGAAGGGTTCATTTGAACGCGTCAAGAATCTATCCATGCAAGAAAGTATCCCTGCTGAATACGATCAAACGGCTGCCAATTATGCACGTGAAGGTTGCTATGTTCTTGCACTCGCTCATCGCGACTTGGGTGTGCTTGGTGAAGATGTTTCTATGGA
Source organism: Lichtheimia ornata (assembly GCF_029851405.1). Classification (NCBI taxonomy): domain Eukaryota; kingdom Fungi; phylum Mucoromycota; class Mucoromycetes; order Mucorales; family Lichtheimiaceae; genus Lichtheimia; species Lichtheimia ornata. Next base: position 306,513 of record NW_026695340.1, read on the forward strand.
TGCTATCAAGGAAATGACACGTGATGAATTGGAACAAGGATGTCGCTTTGCAGGCTTTGTGCTCTTCCGTAACATGCTCAAGGATGATACCACGGATGCGATTGCTGAACTCAAGGGTGGTGATACGCGTGTTGTTATGATCACTGGTGATACGGCTCTTACTGGTATCTTTATCGCTCGTCAATGTGGTATGATTGAACCCAACCAACGCACGCTTCTTGGTGATGTCGTCAATGGTTCCGTTGTGTGGCATGATGTGGATTCTGGTGCCGAAGAAGATGTTGACACTGTACTTGCCGCTGATCGTAACGAGGAACACAACAAGGCTGTTGAATTAGCAGTGACCGGTCGTGCCTTTGAAATGCTTATCAGCCAAAACAAGATGCGAAAGTACTTGCTGCATACCCGTGTCTTTGCTCGTATGACGCCCACTGACAAGGTACAATGTGTGCGTTTGCATATGGAGAATGGTGTCACGGCTATGTGTGGTGATGGTGGTAACGATTGTGGTGCCTTACGTGCTGCACATGTTGGTCTTGCTCTTTCCGAAGCCGAAGCATCCATTGTCTCGCCATTCAGTACTAGCAACAGGTAAAAATAAGGATACATCACGTGCTTATATGCAATCTTTACTCAATTTTGTTCTCTTAGATCTATCATGCAATGTGTCGAGTTACTCAAACAAGGCCGCTCTGCTCTTGCAACCAGCTTTGCAAACTACAAGTTCTTGATCTTTTATGGTGAATGCATGGCATGCTGGGAATTGCTCATGTTTTACTTTACGACGATTGCTCCTCAACCTATTTGGATCACGATTGATGGTAAGAGGGAGGATATGGAACAATGAAAAAGAGAGATCCTGTATGTTGACGTCCTATTATATAGGTTTCATTGTCACTTTTATGACTTTTGCCATTACTCAAGCACGTCCTGCTGGCAAGCTTGGTCCATCACGTCCTTCAGCCAAACCTGTAGGTGTTGGTACCTTATTGTCCATTATTGGTGTGGTCTTTATCAACTTTTGGTTCATTGTGTGCAGGTAAGGTGAAAGGATAATAATCCCAAAACATGCGATGCTCATTGTGTTATGCTCTCTATCCTAGTGTTGTTTGGCTTTTCCAGCAAGATTGGTTCGTCTGCAATGAATTTGATAGTGCTACGATTGATTCAGCCCGTTGGTGGTTACTTGGTGATAACTACGAGGCCGAGATGATTTCGCTGGTTATCCTTTTCCAATTCTTCAACAATGCGGCGGTCGTCAATTTTGGCTCAGTGTTTAGACAATCATGGTGGCGCAATTACGTGCTGGTCGTGTTTTATTGCTGCTTCTTTGTAAGCACAAGCTATATGATGCTTGCTGATCCCAATCCTTATGGATGCATTGTAAGTGGCTTACATGTTGTTATCTATACGCTGATTTATTAACGTGTCTCTCTCTTATAGTTCCGAATCAACTGTGGCACTCCTTCAGTTCTCGAGAGTATTGGATACCCTAAGCCTACATGGTCCATTGACGAATACAACTCACCCCTCGGACATAATGTATTGCCACATGAGTTCCGTTGGAAGCTGTGGGGTTATGTTATTGGAAACTGCCTGGCTACTGTGATCTGGGAGCGTGTCATTGTTCTTGGCGTTTTGCGTAACTGGGCGATCCGACGTAATCGAACTCATCCACCCAAGCATCGCATCATGTTCAAGTTGTAAATCCAAAATCGTTATATCTTTGCTTTCTATTTGTACATTATAATTGTTCTTTGTGTATTTCTTTCAACAAGTAATATAGTCCATCCCTCCTATTCTAGTCTTTGAAACCCGCTCAACCGTTTTCCCCATCTAAAAAGTACATCAATACACGCTACGCTTACAAACAATATGCATTCGATATCTATTTGTATGATTGAATAACGATCATTGGTTTGTTTAAAGATGGCTATTTAGTAGAGATTAGAATGATGGATTGATCCAGAACCATCATCCTCGCCAGTGAGGAAAAATTCTCCATATGTCCTTTTCTTTCTCATGAAATTAGAACGCGTTCTGTGGATTGCAGGGTTTGGTATTGCTGTTCAAGCATGCCATCCAGTGTAAGTGAAAGACGAAAACTTGACGATGCAAAGATGACATTGACACTATTTCCTATGTATGCATAACAACGCAGCTTTGACATGTGCATGAACACGGCCAAGCTCGCTATTGCTTCGTGCCAACAAGATAATGCATGCAAATGTAGTGCTGAGAAACAGCTGCTTGCCTGCTATGCGGAATGCCCCGAAAGTGCAGGTAAGCAATAGTATCTTTATTCATCGCCATCATGATACCAATGGACGAAATAGAGCTTTCCCAGCAGCAAATGAGCAAAGTGGCCAAAGTGTGTAATGATCCTGAAGCAGAAGCTGAGAGCAATACACCCTTCGGTGGAATCTTGATACCTGCCAACGTGCAAGCAAATCCATCAAAGCAAGATCAATCAGAGCAAAACGATAACCATAATAATGAGTCCTCATCATCATCATCATCACACAATGAGCAGCATAATAATGGTGGTGATGGTGATGAATCAAAGGAGAAATCAGTGCATGCAGCATCAATTCCCAAGCCTATTCACACGCTTCCACCCGAATTGTCGCCCTCTCATGAAGATGTGGCAGTTAGTAATGAAGAATCATCATCGAATCATGTATTCCAAGTCAGTGCAGGTTTCATGCTCATCGCCACTGCATTTGGATTTCTCGTTCATGCTTGAAATAAAAGAAGCTGCGGTTTCATTCTTACTTGTTCACCACCGCTCTCTCTCTCTCTTCTCTCCCTCCTTATTCTTTTTATTACATACACACTCTCTATCTTTCTTTCTTATATACATGGTCTGCAAGAAATGCGAAAAGAAATTGACTGGTGTAGCAGCACCCGATAAGTGGAAAGAAGGATCAAAGAATGCAGTCGGTAAGACTTCTTGATGGCTCCCCCCATTATGAAACGGAATGAGAGCTCACTCAATCTTGACTATAGCTGGCAAGGGCGAACGCAAGATTGGACAAAACAAGCTTCTCTCCAAGTCTGCAAAGTTACGGTGAGTGTGTGCAAACCACTATAGTTAAGCGTGTATATTGACTCTCTCGTATTACGATAGATTTAACCCATATGAAGCAAAGTGCAAGATTTGCAAGAACAAGGTGCATCAACAACAAGCTCATTACTGTCAACGTAAGTAGCAGAGATGGTGATGGTCGTTGAATAGGCTGTATTGACATTTGGATGGTATGTAGATTGTGCATACAAACGGGGCATCTGTGCAATGTGTGGCAAGCAAGTGTTGGATACATCTAGTTACAAGCAATCATCAAAGTAAAGGGGAAAAGCCAATGCATTTATGTACAATATGATCATGATTGTTTCAACCAATTGATGGCGTCTTTTTCTGTAACCATGGTTCCAAATGGTGCTGGTGCTGGTGATGGTGATGAGGATGATGATACTGGAACGGTAGTAGTGGGAGGAGGAGGTACTTGATCTTTGAACATGGATAATGAGTGGTGTGGATCATCAACGGTGGTCTTTTTTTTTTACCTGCTTCTTTAAGAGTTCTCGCATGTTCTTCTTCCAGTTGTCGTCTCGTCTCAGCTTCAGCTTCTTTTAGTTTCTCTTGCTCACGCTCTCGTTCCAACTATACTTAAGCAATCAGTGGCCGACAAAACCAAATGACACCATGAGCACTCTTACAACAGCTGCATTACGAAGACGATAGTTATCCAAACGATTCCGCATCGCAACCAGCCGATCAGCCAAACCAGAGTCTTCAGCCATAATGCTTGAAACAAAAGGAAAAACCAGCAGCGCCGATGTAGGTTAGATTGACGTCAAAAATATCCCTCCCACCACACGCATAAAAACACGTGATCGTATATGGTTTGAATAAAAGAGTATATTAAAAATGTGGATCTATACACAAAGATTGGGGAAGAGGGTAAACTATACATATGTAATGGAAGATGGGTTAAAGGAGATGATGACTTAAGCAACCTGTTGCTTCTTCTCGTCCACATCAGGCACTTCATCGGCAGCAGTATGAGCGAGGGGTTTATCGGGATCAATGCCCTTGGCACGCAATTCCTTTTCAGCACTCCAAACGAATAACGACTTTGTAGAGAAGATGACATCGAGCTCTTCAAGTGATTTTCCAGCTGTTTCAGGGTAAAGAGCCCACACAACGGGGATGGCTGCAAAGTTGAGTGCGCCAAACAAGAAAAAGGTACACCATCCTACAATTTTTGCTTGTGTGAGTACATGGCTTATGGATATTGCTGTTGTTATTGTAGCTTACCAATGGAATTCAAAAGGGGTGGTGTGATTTCCATGACAAGAGCGTTGCCGATTGACCAGCCAACAACACTCCATGCACCACCTTTGGCACGCACACGCAAAGGATAGATCTCGACTGGATACAACCATGGCACAGCCAACCAAGTTGCACCAAAGAATCCTGTATACAAGAAAATAAACACAGCACTTGCAGCACCAAAACCCTATTGATTCAAAAAGACATCAGTATATTATTGCAGCATCATCATCATCATCATCAACTTACTGTTGGGTTTGCAGCAAGGAATTCGGGCTTGGTCAAAACAGCGACGAGGATCAAACAAATGCCTTGAGCGACAGCACCATAAAACAAGGTGAAACGACGGCCCCATCTATCCACAGTGAACACTGGAAGAATGGTACAAATCATATAAGAAACATTGTTGAGACCTGACAACAATTGTGATGTCGTTTCGGAAAATCCTGAGCTGGCGAAACTTTCGGGTGCATAAACAGTAATCTATGAATCCATATACGTTTAATACAAGTAGCCATTATGAAATCTTGTTATTGTACTTACCACACCTATTCATGATGGCACAATAAAAAAGAACCAGATGGCTTGATTAGCACACATATGTCTATCACTATGCAATCATGTAACACACTTACCAATACCACAAAGCTCTTGGATGATTTGTAACCAAATTGAGAGATGCACACGGCGAGGGATGTTTTGCTCGTCATATCGGAAAAGCATGTTCCAGTATGTGGGTGCACCACCTTCGCTATCTTCAAGGCGTAGAGCTTCCCTAATTTCCTTGACCTCTTGTACGACGTCAGGATGGTTGGGATCACCATCACCACGAAGAGAAGCAAGGATTTCGATTGCTTCATCATCCCTATTCTTGCTCAACAGCCAACGAGGTGATTCGGGGAAGAGATTGATGCCGACAGCAAGAACAATAAGAGGAATCAATTGGAAGCCGATAGGGAATCGCCAGCGGAAAGCACCAGGATCATCATGCAAACCATATGCGATCCAATACTAAAGATGTATTCAATATCAGCCATGCTGGTTGCCATGTGAAACACATCACTTCGATACTCACTGCAATCACGACACCAAAGATGTTGAGGGTAAATTCCATAGCAATAAACATACCACGGCTTGAGTAATGGCTTGTTTCAGCTGACCATACAGGTACAATAGCATTCAAATGGCCTGTACCAATACCGGTAATGATACGAGAGCAAATCATCCATGCAACATTTTGAGCAGCGGTCTGCAAAGTAGCACCAAAAATGGCAAAAGCACATCCAACCAAGATAGTTCGAATTCGTCCAATCTTGTCACCAATCCAACCACCTACATTACGACAACCAGTGAGCAAATCGGCTTGAGAAGAACCCATTTTCTTTACATACCCAACAAAGCGCCAATAAGAGTACCAGCGTAGTATACAGCGACAACACCACCAAGCAAGGCTTCATTGTTCTCGAGACCCATCAGCTGTTTATAGTTTGGAGAAATGTTGACACCGCTCATAACACCTTGGTCGTACTACTCATTGTGTATGTAAGTGGTGAGCCTTTCTTCCGTATACGGGTAAATTGTGCTCATGGGAAAATCTGCCAAAAGGTTATCTTACTTACGCCAAAGAAGAAAATGGAAAGACCAGCTGCACAATTGACAGCGGTGACCAGGCTTTGCCCATGTAAGCTCTTGTGCACCTTCCACATGGTAATGATTAAAAGGTCAACACTATGTGTGTGTGTGAATCAAGAAAAGAAAATCAGCAGCAGGCCCGGTTGCTAGGCTGCTTTTATAAAAGATTCCCTCGGAAAGGCACCATGTCGGTAGTATATGGCTGGCTTTATTTTTGACACCGAATGATGGAATAGATATCCATAATAAAGAAGTGGCAATACCATGTGAGACAAAAAGAAACACACTATGAGTGAATCATCAGGAACCAAATATGGATCATGATGATCCTTGTCGTAGTAACATCGAGGGGTAACCATAGCAACAAAGACGGTGCAGCTCTTTGTCTTGCAAAAACCTTTGCTCTCGAAAAACATAAAGGCTGATGTCATGGCGACCCATTGATGGTGGTATGTATGTTCGTGCGCATATCCCCGCACCGTACAGCTGTTACACACGTATTCTGGGGTTATCTCAACATCTTGTTCTCCGCAACAAAGAGATGATGAAAGAAACAGCAGATACCCCATAAGGGCAAAAGTGTAACAGTACCCGGTTGATATCCACCAATAGGAGAAAATTTATTTTGACGGCGATGCTGCATGAGAGGGAAGATCAGAATCTTACCAGACAAGGGCAAACGTCGAAATTCTACATGTGAAACATGATGGAGAAAGCGAGAGTCCCAGTGTTGATTCATGTACACATATAGGGTGATCCCTTTGCAGCATATCCAAAAAGTGCATTGGAAACGAACGTTGCCTAGCAACAATGAAAAAAGTTTTGTTGTACTCCATGTTTATTATTATGTTGCTCCACACAACATGTGACATGTCAAACCTTGCTGAAGACAGCTGGCTTAACTCTGATCCGGAAATTCCCATTGCGATACCGTTGCTTTCCACAGCTGCCCTTTTGTTGTCTAGACAACCGAGAATCCTAAATATTGTTACCTGCAGCTTATTACTACTAGCAGGTCTGATGCGTGTGCTATACAACTTCCACATAAAGCTTTTGAGTCATGAGCTGGCTCACAAAAACGCCTGTATAAAGTAAAATAGAATCGGAATATGGGCTATGTCATCTTGTGATCAGCTGTTGTGGGGTGGGTAATTTTATCTCACACATATGGATTGTCCCATTCCATAGATGTCCAACCTTGCTGCTGTTGGTTCGATGGAGTCGACATGCACAAAACTAAGGATATCCAATCAACATGTTGGATGCATGTTGCATTCCCAAAATACACCATTTGTGACCATACGTGGATAAAAAGGGGCGATAGTATGAAGCAACATGAGTAATAACACTTCTCGCAATGATAAAAAGGCAATTGCCCGATCCAATCATTAACTGTACCACATCGATCTCATCAACCTTTTTTTTACAATCGCTCGGTTCCGAGCACACCCAGAAAAAAAAGAACCCTTGAAACCCTGTCAGTGATCCTTTTCGTATAGCTTACAATCTCATTTACATGAACACTCGTGGGATTTGGTCACGATCGCTTGCCTATATAGCACACGGCAATAAAAATGACGGCTGATATGGCGCGTGAAATACATAGGATGATGACATTGCCAATGTTGTTGTATGGCTGTATGTAGATGACGGGAAGCCTTGCATCATTATGATTTGTAATACCATGCGACTAATAAGGTTCTTACATCTCCCGTACCGTTCCTTGATCCAAAGATATCAAATCGACCAGCTCCATTGTCTCGGTTGCTGTCAAGAAGCACGTTTCCGCGGAAGACGGCAACAAGGCAACGTCAAACACTCTCCGCATACAATATGATAAGCCAGCAGCCAATGGGGGAATATGTTCCCTAATCAGCAATAGCAACAAAATACATCCATTCCCCCCGCGTTCTCGGTCTTCAAATGTCCACAATAGCCCATGGGGTAAGTACATTAGCAAGAGGAGGGGTCATTGTTATCTCGTGAGAGATCAAGCTGAAGGTGTTTTGTGTGCTAATAATGAACCCGCCAATTTCCCATCCCCAACATTGTAACCATTACCATCAACATCATCATGCGACGTAGTTTATATATAGTAGTTGTAGGGTTGTGGGGTGATACTACATCAACCTTATGCATGGTGTTGTTTATGGCCTGTGAATCACTAGTACCCATTAACATTAGCGTCTTCAAAGGTACCAATCAACATACATTGCTCATGCACAAAAAAAAGGACATTTTAGGTTGGGACATGAAGAACTAAAGCGATCCAGTTCTTCGGATCGGGTAGCTTCCGTTGGTGAATGTAGGCATGGTGACATCCTCCTTATTGAAATCAAAGATACATGAAGATGATATCACTGCTTTATTTTAATCATCCATCAGCTATGGCTATCCTGGTAAGCTCACGTCTATGCGAAGGAAGAAAGATTCACTGTATGCAGCATGAGGATACCAAACCCACTCGCACCATGACCCATCTTGTTTCTCAATCCACGGCCTCTAGAGCAAGGTAAACACGTGCTTTCCATTTGTGGGATTGCTAGTAGATGATGTTCATTGACAACAAAGAAAGTAAAAATTAGGGAGGTTGTCAAAACAAAGAAAGAAGCAATATAAAAACTGCATTTCAACAATACCTGGTGGTTTATCTTTTCTTTGACTGCTGCTACACTTGCTTGACACGTAAACTTCTTTGACATTGGCGGCAATCGTCAAACGGGAGTCATCGCCAACGTGGTTCCTGGGACGTTTAAACGAAGCTCGTCTTTTCCTCTAAAGTGGTCATTGGCGACGATGCCGAAACTCGCTTGCGCTGTTTGGTGTTGAACGCTAACGACTGGCTTCCCGGTGCTCCTCAAAGTCAAGCACGCATGAGTCAAACGCGGACCCTTGAAAGACACCGATACCAAGAAATGCGCAAGATACCAGGTCCCAGCACACCAGAAGCCCGTCCTGGTATGTCATTTTGTCTTTAGCATGGTAATTTGAACATCGATCACTGATATGCAATGATAGGTTGGTGGACTTTGCTACGGTACGCATTGGCTGCATCGTCAAAAGCGACGATTCTCGTTGTCAGCTATGTAGCATTTCATATCAACATCCTTCCATGATCATGAATGAAATGAAGGGGATACCCGCTCTTAGGCTTCTTTTCTTGAATTTATAAAGTTGTCCTTGATAGTTGTTACTCTTTGAAGAGCTTGTGCATCGCATAATACACAACATGGAGGTGGAATGCAGTGATGAATGATACGTCGAGTCTCAATATTGCTATTTGATAGAAACGATCACTTAGAATAGCGAGAGATCTAAAGCGAGTAAACAACGTTATTCAAATTGATGTCTTGCCTATAAGGTAATCGGGATGAATGATCCTTTAACCACCATTGCTCCAAACCACCATATACCAATTAGCCATTATGATGATGAAAGGTATATTGGAAAAAGTTCAAATGGGAGGAGATATGTAATATTTTAAGGGATGCACTAGCTAGATATCGGCAATGAAATGAGTTTGTACACCTTTGTTGACACGTTCGTAGCGTGCCATTTCACGTTCGTGTTTCATATCACGTAACTTGCTTTCAACAGATTTCCTTTCGCTTGTTTCCCGATCGAGGATACGTTGATGGTCGGCTTTGAGATCGCTGACGAGTTTACGGAATTCTTTGCGCAAGGAAGCAGTGGTAGGTCCTTCACTGGTATCGAGACCCAATTTGCTGATACGTTCTTCAGTCAACTCAGCCTCCAGCTGCTGCATACGTCGCGTAAGCTCTTCAATACGTTGCTCGTATTTCATACGATCCGTCTCAAACTCCATGGCCGTTGTTGTCAGTCGATCAAATTCCTTCATGATGCCTTCAAAATCGGTTTCCATCGATGCACTTTGAGCCAACCATGCTTGTTCACGTGCTGTGAAGGCCCGTTGTAATTCCTCAATCTTTTGGATATTACCACCACCACCACCGTTGCGTGCTTGTTGTTGATGAGAGCGCAATTCAGCTATATCCTGTTCCAGCTGATTGATTCGTAAATCACGTGCATCCACCGTACGATTCTTGTCACGAATGAGATCCTCGAGATCCTTGCATACACTCGTCATCTTTTCATAATCGGCTTCAAGCTGCTCTTTTACGCGCGTCGTCTTGTCCAACAAGGCATGTTGCTCTTGTAATTGAGCTTCATATTCCTGTCGTTGCTCTTCCACTTGTTGCTCATACTTGGCACGGTAACTCTCGCTGCCACCTTCCATGAGCTGCATAACCGATTCACGCTTAAGGGCACGCTCCCATCGTTGTTTCTCAGCACGTAAAGCGGATAAATCGGATTGGCATTGGGTTAATGCTTCACTTGCTGCTCGTTCTCGAGATTCAAGAGCTCCAGCTTCAGACTCAGCCTTGGTGCATCGTACTTCAAGATCTGCCAATGTTCCTTGCATAGTCGATACACGTTTCTGTAATTCGTCTTCACGTGATCGAGCTTCGTGAAGTTCCTCTTCCAATTGGCTGATACGTTCTTTGTCCTGAGATGATGATGATGATGACGACATGTTGCCCAAGAAATCGATACTACTTTGTTGACGGCTCTCTTCCAATTCTTTACATCGTGCTTCAGCAGCTTCACGTTTGTCTTGTGCCATTCTCAATTGCACCTCATACTTTTTGGTTGATGCAGCCTCCAAACGTAATTTCTCTTCGCTCGACTCGAGTTGTCGCTCCAAACGTTCCACTTTGGCCTTGTAGCTGCTAAATTCGGTTTCCATGGATGCCAACAGCGTGGACCATTCGCTATGACTACCATATCCAGAATCGCTGCGTTGTAAATAAGCGGGTTCGCTACCCGTAACAAGCTGATGTCGACGTACAAAGGCGTCCAGCGCTGTTGTCAACTGTTCCAATTCTTGTCGGCTGTGCTCATCCACAAGCATGGTTGATGATGGTGGTGGTGATGAAGAAGTAGATGACATAGGAGGTGACAGCATACTAGTAGCAGGTTGGTGTTGTTGTGGTGATGGTGATGGTTTAGATGCTTCCAAGCGTAATGCACTTGCAGTGTGTTGCATGATTTGACGATGGATTTCAGCTTCCTCTTCAACCAATGAAATAAGTTCAGCTGCAATGGATTCGGTCCTCCTGGTTGCTTCCACGGCTTCTTTATACGTCTTGGATTGATCATGATGTCCTCGTGGATCTTTCACTGCTTCCAGATGTAGTAATGAATGCGTCGCGTTGGCTACTCGCTTTGCCACTGCCAGGCTAGTACGCATATGGGCTATCTGATCCTGCAGAATAGTTTGCCGCTATGCCAATAAAATTAGTCTCCCTATCATGGCAATATACATGTATTTGTATTATACCTTTCGAAGTCGTTCCACCTGTTCAAAGCTAAGCATATTGTACTCTTGTGCATCCACCAGAGCTTGAGATACCAGTACTTGCTTCAACAATCCTTCCATTGGATCCTCATTCCTGGTATCATCCTCGTTGATGGTTTCCTTGATTGCAACAGGTTTGTTCTTCCATAATTGTGCCACCTGAACAGATAATCGAGCATTGTTCCTTGTTTGTTGCGGAATAGGGTTGTTGTCAACGGGATGATGCTGTTCCATAACGGGTGATTTGACTATTATCATGCATCTATATCAGCCCACCCGTAATAACAATCCCCTTAATAGCACTTACCAGACATGGATGAAGGCGTTGGACGATGACTGGATACTGTGGATTGTTGCGAGTCTCGTATACGATGAGGTGATCTTGCAGGAATGGAGGGTGATCTGTTGTTGCTGGCACGTGCGTAAGGTCCCCCGCCACTATAGTCGCTGCTATGGTTGCTGCCACTGCTTGTGCTCGCTGTTGGTAATGCACGCGACAATCCATATCGATCTACGGTGGTCTCGCTCTCAAATGAACTACGCGGAATGGGATCCCAAGCAGGTGGTTTGGCAAATCGGGACACAGGTGATGTGTGATGGGCTGATCCTCCAATGCTGCCTTTTCGTGTATATCCGGTGCGATCCAATTTCAAGCCTGAAGGTCTATCATCGTCATCGAAGGATATCCGAGCAAGCGGGAGCTGGACAAGTAGTGTGTAAGGTTATTGTATAAAAGTGTATAATAGAGATAAAACTATACCGTGTTCATAACTCTTGATAAAAGGAGAGTGAAGCGAAAGAAGGTGGAAAGAAAAAAGGAATATGCGGTTAGGGAAAAAGGGGGAGGTAGCCGAGAATACAGCAATAGTAGTAAATGGCTGATGATTCCACACCCAGGCACATACACACACACAGAGAGAGTACATTTGCATATGAGAGGAAAAAGGGAATAGCGTCCTTGTTGCGTTACACAATCGTTTATTCATTACACAAGAGTGACGGCCTGATTTGTCGATGGTAATCATATTCCATGTTCCAGGTCCTCTTTCCCTCCAATACTTGACGACATAAATCGCTGCATGTCTTGTTCATCCTTGTCCTGCATACATCACATTGAACGAACAATAAATGACATTGGGTATTCGCACAGTTATGCAGCACATCGCATGGTGCACCACATTGAAAGCATCTCGCCAATACATCGTGTGTAACACGTTCGCCTCGCCTATCGTCAAACGTAAAGTTCTTCCCGCGAAACAATGATTGCTCCTTTGGATTTTGTCGTATATATTGTCCATAAGCTGTGATCCCTCCCTTGAGCTGTTGTTTCAATAGTACTCGTCGTTAGTATTACCTTGGTTACAGCCCATTTCCTTCTCCTCCTCCTCCTCCTCCTCCTTTTACTTGCCATTTTAAGATTCTTGCCGATCCCTTTGTTTGCAAAGTACGACGATGTCGCTGTGCATCGAATGCCGCCTGTGCAATACATGTAAACTTCCTTATCCGGCCTTGCTAGCATCATCCGTTCTAGCTCATCCAATCCCTCCCGGAAAGTGTCAACGTCCATCTTGATTGCATGATCGAATCTGCCAATATCGCTGCATCGTTGTCATTAATTACTTTTTATCATTGCATTTGTTGTCTGAGATACTTACTATTCATAGTGATTGCGCATATCCACTAATATAGCGTCTGATCCTTTTTCACTCAATTGGCGATGCCACTCTTCTGGGTCCAGGTGCTGTTCTTTTTGTATTTCGATTTCATTGGCTGGCAATACATCCTTGATTGCTACAAGCTAAAACGCCATGTAAGCCTAATGATGAGCAGTGGCAACATCTTCTTTCTTCGCTTACATTTTTCTTGATCATCACACGTAGTTTTCTGAAACAAGGTGTATCCAAGTCTTCAAGGCCTTCAGTGTATTCAATCTGACCCATATCCAAGCCATCAAAGAATTGGCGCACCATTGGCAACATATGAATAGGTGCTGCAATCTGACAGTTGATGCCACTGATGCCTTGCTCAGGTGCCAAATAAATTCGACCCACCACACCCCATGTTGTCAATTGATCAAAGATCTGCTTTCGTAATTGTTCCACCCGTTCTTTTGATAGCGGCGTTAATCGATAAAACGACACTGGGCGATATCGAGTCGCTGCTGATGTTATTGGGCTGGATGACGATATAGGATGGCTTTTGTTGTTAGGGTGGTGAGTGCTTGAATGACGCTGGTGGTTTTCAACATTGGTGCAAAAACGACGACAAGAGGAACTCAAAGCAAATGAGCGACGCAATGCTCCCTGCCATGACGATTGAAGCAGAATGCGTGAAGCAAGTTGACGATTCATGAAGGAGGAGTGGTGGTACTGAATGAAAGCAAGCGGGAAAACAACCGATCGGTGACAGATTTTTCCAGGAACGTTGCATGCACTTTCGCTTGATAGCTCAATCCAATAATCATGCTTTGATATATACAAAAGATGGTAATATAGCTGCCATGGAGAATAGATGATCATTGGGTGCACCGATCATACAGAACGACAGCATCACGCATAATGGCCAAGTTGACAACCAATACATAAGAACAAGGTTCCTTTTCCACGCGTTGTATGTATCCATTTCCTTCCATCCCATGCACAAAAGCAATATCCATAAGAAGGTGTATGTATTGAAGCAAGTTGCTATACGTAAATAAAGCTGCTGCTATACAATGGCTATCTACTGTTCACGTAACGAAGGCTGTAAGGCAGGCTGCTGCAAGTAAAGAACGCTGTTTTAGACAATGGAGTAAAGCCCTTGCTGTTAGCAATTGCTGCAATGAATGCTGTTACGTTTGGTTGTGGAGTAGAAGCGTGCAAGAGCGTGTGTTGTGTCAAGAGACCCGTGTGTTGTAGAAGGGTGACAAGAAAGCTGTGCACACGCCATGGACATGCCATTCAGTCAACGACAATCGGATCAAGGCAGTTGTAGGATTGACATGATGGGTTGAAGCACAGGACAATCGTTCGCGGGTAGTAATTGTACTTGAATGGGGCAACAGTTGAGAATGGGAGAAAGAGACGAGATGTGGTGAGTGGAAGAAGTGGAAATTAAAAAGGTTCAGCTGATGATGAATGACACTTCTTTGTTTGAGCGTTTTTCAGTCAAATGCTATTGGATCAAGAAAGTCGAAGGGTGAGAATGATGACCTGGTGCAGAACAATCGTTCGTACGCATTGGATTGGGCAACAATGGAGAATGGGAGGAATGGGCTATTAGCTGGCAGTTTACAAATAACTTTGCAAAATGATTTTTCTCATATTAGGCGATACTTCTGTGTTTGAGCGTAACTCAACCAAATCCTCTCGGATCAAGAAAGTTGAAGTATGGGCATGCTGGGCTGGAGCAGGACAATCGTTCACATGCATTGGATTGGGCAACAAAGGTGATTGGGAGGAATGGGCTATCAAGTGGCAGTTTACAAATAACTTACCAATTTGATTCTTCTGATATTGGATGATGTTTCTGTGTTTGAGCGTTTTTCAGTCAAATCTCATCGGATCAAGAAAGTTGAATGATGGGCATGCTGGGCTGGAGCAGGACAATCGCTCGTATGCATTGGATTGGGCAACAATGGAGAATGGGAGGACTAAGGTTATTAGCTGGCATTTTGAACTATTCCTCAATAGTGTACAAGAATCATGCATCGCCTGTGCCGAATGACTCAAGTTACACAAACACGCCCTCTGCATATTTTGCTCTATTATAGTCATACTATTTTACATTAAACAAAGACCACTTCTCATATAGCATCACCCTTACAGCATATGTAAAACATAAAGGTGCCTGTATCTCCAAACTTTACAATCAAACGTGGGCTCTTTAATAGATCAACGTGCTTGTCGGGGTCAAAGGAATCTTGTGTCAAAGTATGAAGTTCATCGTGGGCGATCCCAGATTTCGCAATGTCGCTACCAGCCAAACTGGATCCAGGGGGTCCACCTCTTCGACGACGACCACAAAAATATTTTTTGGGCTGTTTGCGACATTGAACGCGAAACTTTCACACAAGGTGCTGTTGGCCAAGCCGAGCCCATTGCTCTAATAAAAACCCCATGTTTCATTGTAAAGCTTAGAGATACAAGTGCCTTTATGTTTGTAAGCGTGATGCTATATGAGAAGTGGTCTTTGTTTAATGTAAAGAAGCTAGACCCTGACAGAGCAAAAGATGCAGAGGGTCGTGTTGTGTAACACAGCTACGTTTGCATGATTGAAAGGGCCAATGTATAATTACTTTATGGATCATCTAGGAACAGGCATGTATTGCTAGCTAACGGCCATTTTTATCCAATCATATTGTTGCGAGATCCACTGCATGGGAACGATGCCCCTGCTCCAGACATTCATTTCCATGATTAAAGTAGGTTGATCCGAGCTGATCTGACTGAGCTGCGGTCAAAGAGAGATTACATCACTCTGGACATAGAGCACGCTCGATGTAGCTCAACCGATGTAATCTTGTGTGAGCGTAACTCAACCAAATCAGCTCGGATCAACCTACTTTAATCATGGAAATGAATGTCTAGAGCAGGAGCATCGTCCACCTACAATAGAATGCACAAAAGTTTGGGAATGCACAAGAGTGGCTATTAGCTGCCAATGTATGACATAAAAGGGAGGGTTGCGTACCTTTCATACACTGTCCCTGAAGTCCTGACTTTTTAGCTGAGTTACCCAAAGAGGTCCTTCTGCATCTTTGGCTCTCCAGGGTCTAGCTACTTGGCAATGAACAAAGACCACTTCTCATATAGCATCATGCTTACAAACATAAAGGTGCCTGTATCTCCGAACTTTACAATCAAGCGTGGGGTTTTTATTAGAGCAATGTGCTCGGCTTGGCCAACAGCACTTTGTGTGAAAGTTTCACGATCAAGCTTGCCAATCCCAGATTTCGCAATGTCGCTACCAGCCAAACTGGATCTGGGGGTCCACCTCTTTGACGACGACGACCAAAAAAATATTTTTTGGGCTAGTTGCGACATTGAACGCGAAACTTTCACGCAAGGTGTTGTTGGCCAAGCCGAGCCCATTGCTCTATTCAAAACCCCACGTTTCATTGTAAAGTTTGGAGATACAGGCGTCTTTATGTTTGTAAGCGTGATGCGATATGTAGAGTGGTCATCGTTCAATGTCAAGTCGCTGGACCCTGGCAGAGTAAAAGACGCAGAGGGACCTCTTTGTGTAACTCAGCTACTTTGCATGACTGGAAGGATGGAAGGATGATACTGTATACTGTTGACAAAAGCCCGTACATTGCGAGCTAACAGCCATTTCTTCACAATAGCCACTGTTGTCCACTTTATGACATGTGAGCGATTCTCCTGCTTCAGACATTCATTTCCATGATTGGATTATGTTGATCCGCGTTGATTTGACCGAGATACAGCCAAAGAGGGTTTACATCAATCCACACATCTAACCAGGCTCTATGTTGCTCAACTGAAGTAACCTTGTATGAGCGTAACTCAGACTAGTCAACTCGGCTCAACATAATCCAATCATGGAAATGAATGTCTGAAGCAGGAGCATCGTTCCACTGTCATAGAATGGGCAACATTGCCGATTGTGAGGAAATGGCTGTTAGCTCGCAATGTATGGGATATTGTCAATAGTATACAGTATCATTCTTCCATTCTTCTAGTCATGCAAAGTAGCTGAGTTACACAAAGAGGTCCCTCTGCGTCTTTTGCTCTGCCAGGGTCCAGCGACTTGACATTTGAACGAAGACCACTCTTCATATAGCATCATGCTTACAGCATAGTAAAAACATAAAGACGCCTGTATCTCCAAACTTTACAATCAAACGTGGGGTTTTTATTAGAGCAACCTGTTCGTCGGGGTCAAAGGAATCT